>NW_019396113.1:0-19710 GCF_000591075.1 Eurytemora carolleeae | reverse complement strand
TATTATTATATTTCGATAGTGAGCAACTGGGGGGACCAAAAAATTTTTTTTGCGCGCTTAGGCGCGCAAATTGTGCCCCCCCCTAAACAAAAGCCCTCGTACGCCCCTGCTCGAGACTTGACTTAATTCTACTTTTTTAAGTTAAAACTCCATTCCTACCTTGCTAATGATAGATTAGGTTGATCCCCGGGATGAATGCTATCTAGAGGTTGAACTAGAGTAGTGAGAGTATAAGAACTTAGTTCTTCTAATTCGTCAGGTTCGTCTAAATTTTTAGACTATTAGATTTTCTAATCCCAGGGTGCAAAATCTTGATATCTTCAAGAATTAAATCAAATAAGGCTCGTGCAATGCAATTAAAAGAATTTTTCAACTTTTTGATGCTTTCAAAGCCAAGTGAAAGCTTCAGTATCAAAAAGTAGGCACGATACACACTTTTAAGTCATTAATTCTTGTAACAGATCACAAAAAGGGTCGGTCCTAAAGAACAGGTACAAAAATCTTTCTCTAAGAATATACCTTAAGTATTAAATGTTTATTAGTTGTTCACTTCTGTACCATGCATTTAACTAAAAAATAAACAAACCTAACTCGTCTTTAAGTTCATTGAATTCTGACGAAACACTTGCTTTCGCATCCAGGCTTTCTATACCAATCATTTGATTCAGATTTGTTTTTGGATTTTACAAAACTTTGACCATCCAATTCCAAATTTGTGAATGTGCTGTTTGCCGCGTTACAATATTTTGCTCTTACAAGAGCGAAACTTTCCTCATGATATTTACATCACATCACAGAAGGGTAATGTTACATCGTCTATACGCAACATACCCCCTACTGAACTTCTGACCTACTAACTTTCCGACCTACTGCAATATTGGACCTACGCCAGCTGTTTAATTAAGTATTATTTGAGGGTTAGGTTAGGTTAAGACAATTTCTGGGCCGAACGTGCGGCTATTATAGGACAGGCTATAAGGGGGCCGAGCGCCGCGGCTAGGACAGGCTACAGGGGGCCGGGCGCTGCGGCCACAATTCCATATAGCAGCTGTAATACCACGTGCTAGTATGTCGGATGTGTCGTATAGCGGATTTGGCGTAGGTCAGAAGTGGAGTATATGGCGGATATGTGTAGGTCGAAATTTTTTTCGACCTACGCAAATCCGCCATACTCCACGACCAGGAACTTCCTGAACTGGACCTGACTCCACTAACTAATGAATTTAAAGACGGGGGAGGAGGAACTTTATATATGCTTTAACATTAGAACTGCGCCCACTTACGCGAGGGGTGAAATTGGTGGCAGCCCCCGGACGCCATTGAGCCCCCACTATGCATGGACACGAGCCTCCCAGATTTGCTAGGCAGATCGAGCCTCAACTATGCAGACCAAGCCTCCGCTATGCAGACCGTGCCTCTGCTATGCAGTAAATGAGCCTCCACTCAACAGCACAGCTTTTTTTAAATCTTGCTTTTTATGTTTAATAAAAACATTTGTTTTGGCGTATGTGGCATAAGAATTTTACTAAAGATTAGAAATATTTTTTTATTGTCATGATTAGAAACAAATATGAACTCATAAAGTGGTTTATAAGATTTATACTAAAAATTTTAACATTTCTTACGCAGAAAGTAAGATATTTGGAGAAATATTTCTTTAGTAAACTCATAGTTTGTTTTGTTATAATCTTTGATTTAATCGACCCACCAAACCTCGATACCTTTTTTGAAAAATGTTAAGACTTAATGATACAAATTCTTTAGATTTAGTTTGAACTACAAAAAAGGTATTGCTTAAATCAAAAATTATAAAAGATGAAATGAATCAATTCAAGTTTTTTTCTCTAAATATTTTCCTTTTCGTGTAAAAAATGTTTAAAGTTTCAAATACCACTTTATTAGTCATAATTAGGCACTATATATATGCTAATTGATCATTTTTGAAAAACCTCTCATGGCACTATCTCGACAGAATTGTCAAAAACATTTTATTATACATACGAAACAAGAGTTTTAAAGAGTACTTCTTTTTAAAGCGAAGGCTCGTTTACTGCATAGCGGAGGCTCGGTCTGTATGGCAAAGGCTCGTTACTGCATAGTGGAGGTCGGTCTGCCTAGCAAATTTGGAAGGCTCTTGTCTGCAGGGTTGGAGGCTCATGGCGTCCGGGGGGGGGGGGGGGTTCCCTCCCTCTTTGGGGTGGATAGTTAGATAAAAAAGATAGAACAGATAATAGATGTAGGATCTTAGGAAGGTGAATTGTGTGCAGGGATCGCGGGAGAGCAGGATTGATTGAATTGATTAATAAGAAACTAGGTAATTGATTCATAATAATTGGTGATTAATGGTAGGCTTAATGAACTATAGTACAGTTCTAAGGTAGGATCGACTGATAAGGTAGGATTGATTGATAAGAAGGTTGGATGGATTGGTAAGTAGGATATGGATTGATAAGAGATGGGATTGATTGATAAGAAGGTGGGATTGATTAATAAGAAGGTGGAATTGATTAATAAGAAGGTGGAATGGACTGATAAGAAGGTGGAATTGATTAATAAGAAGGTGGAATTGATTAATAAGAAGGTGGAATGGATGGACTGATAAGAAGTTGGGATGGATTGATAAGAAGGTAGGATTGACGGTTAAGAAGGTGGGATTGGTAGATAAGAAAGTGGGATTGGTGGATAAGAAGGTTGGATTGATGGAGAAGAAGGTTGGATTGGTGGATAAGAAAGTGGGATGGGTAGGGTTGACGGTTAAGAAGGTGGGATTGGTGGATAAGAAAGTGGGATTGGTGGATAAGAAGGTGGGATTGATGGATAAGAAGGTTGGATGGGTGGATAAGAAAGTGGGATTGGTGGATAAGAAGGTTTGATTGGTTGATAAGAAAGTAGGATAGATTGCTAGGGTGGGATTGACAGATAAGAAGGTGAATTGACGGTAAAGAAGGTGGGATTGGTGGATAAGAAAGTGGGATTGATAGATAAGAAGGTGGGATTGACGGATAAGAAGGTTGGATTGGTTGATAAGAAAGTAGGACATAGATTGCTAGGGTGGGATTGACAGATAAGAAGGTAGGATTGATAAGAAGATGGGGATTAATGGATATGATTGATTGGTTAGAAGGTACAAAATTGATGATTTGAATAATGTGTAGGTGAATCTGATCAGTGATTAATGTGTAGGTGAATCTGATTAATGTGTATGTGAATCTGATTAATGTGTAGGTGAATCTGATTAATGTGTAGGTGAATCTGATATGTGTAGGTAAATTTGATTAATGTATATGGTGAATTTGATTAATGTGTAGGTAAATTTGATTAATGTGTAGGTGAATCTGATTAATGTGTAGGTGAATTTGATTAATGTGTAGGTGAATCTGATTAATCTGTAGGTGAATCTGATAAATGTGTAGGTGAATCTGATTAATGTGTATGTGAATCTGATTAATGTGTAGGTGAATCTGATTAATGTGTAGGTGAATCTGATCAATGTGAAGGTGAATCTGATTAATGTGTAGGTGAATCTGATCAATGTGAAGGTGAATCTGATCAATGTGTAGGTGAATCTGATTAATGTGTAGGTGAATCTGATTAATGTGTAGATGAATCTGATCAATGTGAAGGTGAATTCAGGAATTTCATCCCCCAAAAGTGCAGATTTTGGAGATTTTGAAAGTCTTTGGGGAATTTTTAAAGTTTCCATATTTATATATAAGAATTTTACATTTAATTTCCTTTTAAACGAAAAATAACAATTATTGTTATTGCGAGTATAAACATACCCTTTAAGTCTTTTTCAGGTCAATTGATTGACTAAATTGAATATTACTCACTACGCAGCTCAAAACTATGAATTTTTGACAATTTCAATTTCATTTTTTTGTTCTCCAGATGATTAAAACGTTGAAAATTTGGAAAAAATATAATCAATGAATAGAAAAAAATGAACTGGGCCATCATCTTTCCCACAAAAATATTGATAAACCTAGTAGAACAATTTTATAGTTGTTAAATTTGTGATATAACTTGGTCTCGCAAAATTCAAACCTTTGTTTCATTTGCCTTATATCATTATTTCATCATGTTCAATTTGCAGTATACGTTGTTGATACTACATATATTGTAACCGGTGTAAGCTCAATAGCTTGGAATAGGGAAAGTTCCATTGATGTCACCCCCTCCATTCTCACACGAACTCGGAGCTAAACTCAGATTGAATAGTTCTATTGATCTAACCCCTTCAGTCCTCATAAAGACCCGGAGCTAAGCTCGGATTGCAAGCAGTCCGGCCTCTTTTGTATATAGCTATAGGTCAGACAGAAAGTGGGGCGGATGATAAGTCGCCAAGGTGGAGAAATATTTGTCGTTAGAAAATGCCAACCCAGAAAACATGATTAGAACTCATGTTTGAATGCGTGGATAACCGAAGCCACTGTTACCACAGATCCTAGATTTAATTCAAGCCAATAGGAATGAACCACGGCTTAGGAGAAAATAGAATCAGCCGGGGCTAAAACCGAAATAGATTCAGTGAGCACAAAGAGTCGAAAGACGGAAAATTGTTGGAAGAGGCGGATGAAAGGCGGAGAGTCTGTCAAAGAGCTCATGCTTTCCATGATTCATTAGCATTATTTAATTTGTTCATTTTTATTCTTGAAAATGCATTTTTCCTAGACTGTAGATTTACTCACATCAGCTTTCAGGCTTTAGATCTCTTTTCATACCACTTTTGAAACTTTAAAATTGTAACATGGTAACAGTAGTACCTAAATACACATTTGGTGTTACCACGAATGAATAGAAAAAGCAATACTCCACGAGGATGAAATGCCATATGCGTACGACAGAGATGGTGCTGCTTGCAAATTGTACGTCTACTTCATAACCATTAACCACATAATACCATCCTTGCTCAGTAGTTTAAAATTTTTTAAGTATTGCGATTAATTCAAGCAAGGTTGTTGAGCACTCGACGCTTGTTACTATAGTTTCAATATCAATAACANAAGTAATTTTAGAAAGAGAAGAAAATTATCAAGCCACAAGAGAATTGTATAGATATAATAATAATAGAGCAGCAGAACAATACTTCTCTACAGCCAATAGATATAATAATAAAAGAGCAGCAGAACAATACTTCTCAACAGCCAATAGATATAATAATAATAGAGCAGCAGAACAATACTTCTAAACAGCCCATAGATATAATAATAATTGAGCAGCAGAACAATACTTCTCAACAGCCAATAGATATAATGATAATAGAGCAGCAGAACAATGCTTCTTGACAGCCAATAGATATAATAATAGAGCAGCAGAAAAATACTTCTCGACAGCCAATTCGTTGCATACAAGCTTTCCACAGTTCCAAGGGCAAAATCAGCTACAGTTGGCAGTTTCACCTTATAGGCTTATAATTTATATAAATGCTCAGAAATTGAATAATTAGGAAGTATTTACTGTCCCCAAGTACGGATAAATAAACAAAATAATTTACGTAAGAGGGCTGTAGTCGTAAAATAAATCAAATTTCATAAGTTAAAATTTATTCGACCATTACAACTTACAAGAGAATCTGAATGTATCACAAAATGCCTCTGGACTCGCTAATCAATACAAACAAGCGATATGTCCAGGTTTATCTATAGCTCAGGGTAGACAGGACAGTTTCATCCCGCTACTACCGGGATCATGGCGGTTCTACCTCATAGAATACCGATTAGAGTCAAAGTTCAAAAATCCGGATTCCAGATTAGAATTCCTGATCTCGGAGTAGGTTTTTTAGCCGAGTATTTACTGAGGTAGGGAGAGCAGAGTTTGCTGGCCGGAGGGGAGATAGACAACATTCCTTGACTGGGCCATATGGGTGGCAACCTCCTCAGCAGTCTCAATTCTTCTCAGCTCAACCTTAACAGTTAGTTATGTATTTGTCAGTTGAGCTTGGGACAAGAAATCACTATCCCCAACATTATAACCATGGGATATATATTTTTTAAATATGGGAAGGGGGGGGATGAAATATTGACATCAATAAGCCTCATTCTTTTTAATACTTTTAATACATAAAACGAAATTTTTTTTTTTATTTCCGCTTAAAAATATTTTACTTTTGGGAAAAATTCTATTTTTTGAGAAAATATACACTCCGTCATATGCCCTTAAAAAAATGTTAGAAAGTCTTCGTTCCTAATGCTAACTTTTAACTTATTTCGGAAATAAATGTTTGTGAAAATAATGGATTTTAATTTGTCAAAAAAATCAACTAAAATTCAATTTTTTTATCAAGCAAATGATGCTTCGCATTTGTTTTTTAATAAATATACCGCTAACGTTAAGTAAACTTGAAGTAATCGATTAAAAATGAACTATATTAAGTCATTGTACTCTACATTGCTTTTAGATGAACACTATTTGAAAATTCAAAAATTAACTAATACTTTTATTCAAAATCTCAGTTAACGCGGGGAATATCTTACCAATCCCTCTCCGGCTTTGCCGAAAGCAGTGGCAAGAAGCTCCGCCGCCTCAGTATCTCCTTCCGCCGCGATAATACTGGCCAGCTTCATCTGCTCCGCCTTCTCTACCAGAAATCTGAACAGGATTTAATTCAATCGGATATATCTAAATTTAAATGATCAAACTTGATGATTTTAGAGGAGACATGAAAAACTGGACAGCAATTGGCAAGTTATTTCGTTCTTTTCCTCAAAAAACCCTAAACAATCCACATACCCAAGTACTTGAGGAGGGGGAGTAATTTCAAAAAGGGGGAGGGGAATGCGTTTTTCAAGAAAATATACACCCCTGATGTATTCCCAGAACAAGAGCAGAACTCCTGCATCAGGAGAAAAAACTCGGGTATCAGGAGAAAAAAAAAAACTCATGTATCAGGAGCAAAACTCCTGAATCAGGAGCAAAATCCTGTATCCGAAGCACTACTTATTATTTTTTGCTTATCATGTTGTTATTGAGCAAAGCTTCACAAAGTTATAAAAACAATCTGGGACTATTAGCCTTTGTGCAGACCAGTAGGTTCACGTTTGATTGTACAATTCTAACTAACAGATTCTGACATGGCTTAATTTAAGTAATTATTATTTGATCTCGCTTAAACCATTTGATTAATTGATCTGACCTGGCGTCATTCTATTGATTCAATAGATTTGATCTGAACCGGCTTTAATCGATTGTTAATTATCTGATCTGACTTTGGTTAAATCGTATGATTAAATAATCAGACTTGACGTTATTCAATTGATTTATTGATCTGAACTGGCATGAATCAATTATTGATTGTTTGATCTGAACTGGCTTGAATAGCTGATTGATTATTTGATCTGACCTGGCTTTCTCTGCCTCCTGCTGGGCTACCTGCTTCAGCTCAACAGCTGCTGTGAACTCTCTGAAAAAAAATGTGAATATTCAAGTGCTCTTCAAAATACGGATAGCCCTAGTCCTGGCATTTCCAAATTGTGGTCTGCTTTTTTTGTGCTTTCAAAAATAACCAGAGATATTAAGAATATTGTTTATATTTCAATTGATTAAATAACACCATGAAATTGACTAATTCTGAACAAAATCCTTCAAATTGGATGCACGAGTGAGTTTTAAGAAAATTCGGTTAAAAATTACAAACTGCGATTACCTTCCGAAAGTAAGATGAGTAATAGAAATATCGTCTAGGATAACTCCAAACTGACCAGCTCGATTGGTAAGCTCGTCATTGACCCTCTGGGAGACGGTTTCTCTCTGGGTAATCAATTCTCCGGCATCAAACTCGGCAACAACCGCCTTTAGCACCTGAAAACCAGCTCAAAATTAAATTGGACGGGGATATACTTTTAAAGATTCCCCTGCGGGCCGTATATAGAAAAATTATAATCAAAGGCAGGGGTGTATATTTTCCAGAATTACCCCTAGCACCCAGGAGGCTGGGGGGTGAGAATATTTTTGATGATTTTGGGGGGAAATGAAAAATGGAACATCAAAAGGCAAGTTTTTTCTTTCAAGTTTACCTTTTTTACCCTAACAATTATTTATTTTCCCCATTCAGACAAAAATATACATATCAATATAACTTCTGAGTGGGAAAATTATTTTCTGAATGGGGGGGGGGGAGGGGAGTGATTTTTTAGATAAATACTTCTGTTCGAAACCCGTATGGCAAATAAACATAGAATCTTTTAAAATATATTTTATCCGAGGGTTCATCTGTTCTTTCAAAACATTTATTTCCTCCAAAATGATAAAAATCAGCGATTAAAATTATCAAACCTTTTGGCGAGATCGAAAGTCCAAATTTTGACATTTAAGATTTAATCGCTTAATTGGGGAAAATAAATGATTTTCAGGGGGAAATCAATAAATCAGATCTCTTCCCAAATTTCCCGTTTATCTCGGTGTCAACTGAGCGCCTCTCACCTCATTAGTGATGGAAGGAAGAACCTTGTCATCATAATCCTGTCCCAGGGTTGTATATATATTAGGAAGAGCACTGGGGAGAGGTCGGTACAGGATCCTCAAGGTTATATTTACGTTCTGAAGATCCTTGGATCCTGAACATATTCAATTTTAAGAAAAACTTCGGATGCAAGAGGTAGAAATCGAGTTATGAAAAAAATGTTTGTTCTTTTACACCTATCTTACGTAAATGAAACATCAGGGCATAGAAATTAGCGAAAAATGCTATCTGAGTTTAGTAAAGATCTATATTGAAGTATTTTATATATTTCATGAATATATACGTGACCAATTTTAATTCAAACTTTTTTTCTTTAAAAATCGAAATGAAGTTTTAGACAAACCAGATTCGGATCATACCTGTAATAGTAGGGACGTTCTTTGGTCTAGCTCTGATATCAAAGATAATTGGCATCTGAACCCAAGGAATCATGAAGTGGGTTCCTTCTCCAATAACAACATCCTTCACACCTTGAAACCTAGAAAGAACGAAACTTTCAAACTTGTTTTTTAATTTAGCTTTAACGAAAAATCAACGTACTCGATGTTTACGATAAAGATAATTTAAAAAGATATAAAAAATTGGATTGGATGAATAATAAAAATGTTTCAAGTTGACTGAAAAAAATGATAAAATAGATACATAATAAATGCTTTTTGCATTTAAGAGAATAAATTATTTGGTATCTAAGACCTAATCATACGAGTATCTATATTTTAGAACGGATCTAGGATTTTGAACTTTTTGCTTTGATTGCATTTTGGCCAAAATCAGTTCTGCTTAAAATTTTAAGTCAGTTTAACCCCCAAAAAATGTTGATGACTTTGAACTCCATCCACTGGATAACAGCGAATGGTTGAGTAAGATGAGTAGGATGAATGAATGAATAATGGTGCAAATATTCTGTTTCACTCAAGGGTTGCGCGTTTTCTGGTTTCTCTAGATAATGTCTTGATTTATCCAAAGAAACCATCCCTACGTGGATTCAAGGGAAAACGCTCAACTCTTTACTCAGCTTACCTATCAAACATGACTGCCCTGTGACCCCCGTCGATGTTAAATAGGGCGGAGTTCACAACTCCGCCGGCAATTGCCACACCCAGACCTAGTTGCCCAAGACGATTAAATAATTGGGCGACTTGTGAAGACATTGTTAGTTCTGTAATAATCCTTTTCATTATGTTATTCAACATAAGAAAACCTTAGATTTTCTTTTTAGATTCTTAATCATGTCGATAAAGGAGAAGTAATTCACCGGTTAAATAAATTAATTTTCTTTGAGAAATTAAACTATCGAATTAGTTTGTAATAAAATGTGATTGTGTTAGAATCCCGTTCCATATAGGAGTGATTTAGAAAGAATAACACTATGGTTTTCCAGTATTTTTAAGTCGAAAGAATAAAGATTGACAAATAAATGTTCAACAGCTTAAAAATAAATATCGTTGAAGATATTATTTGTTAGATTTGCACACCAATATTGAAGTTTAAAACCGGAGTCTAATATTTGCAGGACTTCTAGTAACCTCACATAAACACTAAACAGAGGTCTTTGGGAATTATTTAGATCCTTAGATCTGTAAAACGTTCAAAAAAAGTTTATATATTTCTAGAATAAACTTAATCTGAAGTAATAATGCATTCGGTTAAATAATTGACAAATCTATTTGAATCAATATTTTATTTTCCTCTTAGAAAGTAGTTCATTCGATTTGAAAGAAAAATCTAATAAATGATAACGATTACCAAATTGAAATAAATAAGTTTGGCCAATTCGCAACTATTATATTTATCGGCGAGATTTCATTTCATTTTTTAAACCGGATTGATTTACACACAATTTAAACTCGCACATCAATCGTTTAATTTCCTTACTCTATGAACTATTTACTTCTTACAATTTTACCAATTTCTTTAAATAAAAAAACGACTTATAGTTTATCAAATCAAAATTAATTTTTTGACAAAAAATAAGCTTATGAATTCAAATAACCCTTATAAATAAATGACATTTTTACGCAATTCCATTTTCCATTTTTTACACCATCGTATTAAAAAACCATTAACTAGCACTTGTTATCTACTTATAAAGCATTTTTCAAGATAGTTAAGGCCGCCATTTTGTCTCGACTCCATCTTGCTTAAACCCCACGTGTCTAATCTTACTTGTCGAACATGACAGCTCTATACCCTCCGTCCACATTAAAAAGGGCGGAATTAACGACACCGCCTGCAATAGCTACTCCCAATCCCAATTGTCCAAGTCTGTTAAATAATTGAGCGGCCATTTTTTCTGAAAAATTTAAATTCAAGAACAACTCTTTTCACCTCTGTCTAAATTAATCCTGGACCACACCTATTCTCACCTTAATCTGAAAGAAGCATAGAAGCATGCTGAAAATAGGAAGTTTTAATTTCAGGCTATTTAATGTAGATCTGATGTTTGCAGAAAAAATTTATGTTTGAAAGTAGACGTAAATTAAGATTATACCTTTGTCAATAAAAGTTTAATGAATGATCTAATTCAATAATTCAGCATGTAATCATTCCACTACTTTCTAAACCTAATTGTTAATTAAAGTTTATTTAATGATCTAATTCAATAATTCATCATGTAATCATCCAACTACTTTCTAAACCTAATTTAAGTAAGAATTTGTGATTTTAGTATTTATTAACAGATCAGGTAACATTCGTGAGAATATCAGGATCCGCTGTGAACAGACCAGACCGGAGACAGCCGCAAGACAAATCCGGGAGAAATCTGAACACATCCCTCGGGACGTTCAGCTCATGATCAACACATAGAACACGGACAGAGCGTTAGAGAGGTGGAGCAAGTAGTCTACTTGGAACGTGCCCTCATCTTCCTCCTTTTCCTCTTTAGCCTGCGCATACGCTTCTTCCTCCACTTTGCTCTCATCTTTTCTTTAGAGAAAAAATCTGAAAATAAACTTGATTTAATATTGTCGTTATGAAACTTTTTAGTTGCAATAAATCTGTGTTCAGCCAATCTTCCTCAGTTCATACCACTCACGCACATCATCCTGAACGAGAAAAAAAAATTAGCCTTCATTGTAAATTAGATTTATGAAATGAGAAATATACAAAATCAGGCTCATTAAATCATTTGCTTCCATGGTTTGTCAAGGATATAAATTGTCATCATTAAAACCATATAAGGATGCAAGATAATCATTAATCATCTACCTGTCTAGTACAGTCTCGGATGAATCCTGTGACTGATAATTAGGTAATAGTTTCAGCTTTGTCCGAAAGCCTTCCAGTCCAGATCGGTAGTACTGCTCAAGGGTTTACTTCTATACGAGATAAGTTTCTTCTCCCGACACAATCGTTTCTGAATTAAAATAATTTTCAAATAAAATCTAAAAATACCGAAACTTGACTTCAACGTTTATATCAGGCTCATTAAATCACATAACCTACACGAGTTTTCAGGGTTAGGATGTCATCATCTAAACTAAAACATTCAAACATTGATAGCTATTTCTGACCTGTATACATCAACCATGGTTAGCTCAAGGTTTCAATCCAATCCTCTTCAGCTCTCATCTTTCCGTTATGAACACTCCTTCATGATATCTGAAACAGTTTTAACTGTTAAAACTTCTAGATACCAGGATCCAGAAACAATATTTACTCCTTCTGTGCCTCGATCTGGGACAAGAACTCCTCCTTTGCCTTGGCAATCTTCGCCTTCCTGGCGGCCAGACCAATCTTCTTAGCGTTATGCCTCTTCTTGGTGATGGACTTCTTGACGGGAGCCTTGTGGGTAGGGTTAGCACGGATGGCGGCGTGAGCCTTCTTGTACATTTCCTCAATGTTATTTGCGTTAATTCCGTTCTTGATGAACCTGGAGAACTGCTTCTTGTAGGTTTCCTCCTCTTCCTCCTGAACAAGGCAAGTTTAAATATTGAAGATAATTAAGAGAATTCATTGAAATAATTGAACAATGATCGAATAATAATCAACAGAACAGAGTGAACCAAATATGTGTAATAGCCAGCAAAATTTAGTTAAAATGAACAAAACATCAGTTCTTCACAAAAAAAAGAGCGAAATAGGGTTAATAATGGCTGGAATTAAACTTTTCCAGAACATTTTAAAGTAATGTTGATTAAAAACATAAATAAGGGGAAAAGTGAATAAAACCAACCTGTAAGTGCTTCATGTACTCGGCAACGTGAAGTCCGAAGATGTGGTTCCTATGAACCTCAGCATTCAGAGACTTCTCCTCGTTGTCGTATCCGGGGAAACGTTTCACAGAGTGAGGAATGTCCAGACCTCCGTCGACAGCTCCCTTCATGGCAGCGAATACCTTAGCTCCGGTAGAGGTCCTGGCAAGACCAACATCCAGACAACACCTGAGTACAAGAACAAAAGTCGTAAAAAACTAATATAGCAAGAAATTGTTTGTTAAAATAAAAGTCAATTTATTCGCAAACATAACATAAACCAAGAACGGTATTGCACACGAATACTTCTCAACCGCTTCGTAATTCAAGAAGATACATTTAGTCAGCGTTTATGTATATATCGGAGATCTCAGAAAAGGCTCAAATTTCCGTAAGGCGAGGGGAGGGACTAACCTGAAGGCTCCGGGACCATCATCCTGATCCTCTACACAGAAGTAATCTCCGTTGATTTCTGAAGCGCCCTGATACATTTTGTCAAGGTTGAACTTCTGGAGAACTCTCCTGGCCAAGAGCAGACCGGTACAGTAGGCAGCAGCGTAGTTGGTCAGACCAACCTTAACTCCGTACCTGGAATTAAATATGGTTCAATGCAATTCATTGATTGTTAAGAAATTATTTGAGAAAATCGGATATCAGTGAAAACTTTTTAGTTTCATTTAATTTCAATACAGGTCTGTGGTTTATCATCATTCTAACAGTTGATTTTAAAAGTTTAATTAATACTCACTGTGGGAGCTCATGAGAGTAGGCAGCGGACACAATGTAGTCTCCCTCAAGACGAGCATACGCGATCTATAACACATTAATATTCAGTCGAATCTTGATGAACACGCCAAAAATGGCTGGGGGAGGGGGTGTTAACCGCATCGAACAAGTTAGGCCTCCCAGGTGGAGTGAGGGAAAATATCTATTTAGATACAAGATAACGATTTGGACAAACAACTTAATTTACAAAAATGTGAAGTTTAAGAAAAAACACTACTTAATATATGACTTGTCACGAGAAAACTAGGCATTTGAGAAAATTTGACCACTTGACAGTTAGAAAAATATGCGTAAATGTGAGTTTTGTACAAAAGGTAAAGTAAGAGTAAGAGATAAAATTTCTCATCTATATATTAATTCAGCTTGTGTCTTGTCTGTTTTAATCTGTTTTTGTATCCAATAAACGTCACAATGGCTGAGCCGATCGGGCCCAAATTTTGAGGGACCTCACGTGACCCAGGAAAGGTTTGAATGATCAAAATTTAAAAAAAAATTTTAAAATGTTTTTACTTCCGTAAAATTTTGAATGTGCGAAAAGATGTCTTAGGTAGGCAAAATTTTTGTTTTAAACTGTACAATGAGAAAATGCTCCGAGTTAAAGCCACAATAAAAAGTTGAAATAGAAGATGGGCGCGATGCGTTTTAACAGCTTGGTATATATTCACTTTACAAAGTAATTATTTGTCTCAATTCGGTGAAATGAAAATAAAGAACATATAAGAGAGAATGACGGAACAAGAACTCACCTGGCAGCAGATATCGGTGTTTGATGACCTCACGATAAGCCTGTACTTGGGCGTATTATACTTGTTCTTGTCCTGGATGACAAGACGCTTCCTGGCAAAGTAGTCGGTCTTTCCCTCCCTACGCCTCCTGAACTTAACCTGAAAGAAATGAGCGTAATATGAATATTACGAACAAGAACAGTTGTCCACGTGGTGATACACTTCAATCGCACACTGCTGAGCCCGTTCTCTCATTCGAAAGAGGCAGTGTAGTTTACGTGCTTCGCTAGACGTATTGTGCTTTAATACAAAGTTTCTCCAAAAAATTAACAACCGATATAGGAGACGTTAAGATGTCCGCCAACGTAGTTTATGGAAAGAACGGCCTCCTGGTTTTGATTTAAAAAAAAAACACATTTAAAATAGGTAATATCGGGTAAGTCCTGGAGAACGAAATAGGTCCAAAATTCATCCTCTAGGAAAAAAAACATGTCAATTAAGAAAAGCGGAATACGCAGAATACATCGAAAAAAACAATAAATAATGTAGTCGCGTTTACCCATTTACGATAGAATCATTAGAAGACTAAGTGCATTACATTTACAAACCTGGTATCTCTTGAAGTAAGCCTTGTTCTTCACAACCTTGACGAACGGCATTTTCAATCTCAAGAGATTATCTGAAATTAACAAATTTTAATAAAAGCAAATCTACAGAGGAAAACAACGGTTACTGACTTTGCCACCAAAACAAGCTGATTTAATGGTAAATAACGAGAGAAGCTATCAGGCCAGGTTGAGACGAGTTTGTTCAGTCTACAGTCTACACTTGGAATAATCTCATGGCATCTGCGGAAGTGAAATTTCAATGTGGAGCGCACAAGGCTTTCAGAAAGCCGCGTAGTTCTCTCAGTTGGTTTATGCGTCGTCTTTGCTTGAAACCGGATATAGTTTTCGTATTCGAAACAAGTAAGAATAATAATCGAGACTGGGGTTCAAAAAGGAAAGTTTAAAATTATATAAAAAAGGGTCATTAGGAATAATAATAGATATTTTTACAATTTTGCAATTTACAATAACTTTTTATGTTTAGTATTTTCTATAAGTTCTCTATACGCTCAACTAAATTGTATCTTATTTTCCATAAGTTACTCTATTTAAGTTACATAAATTTGAATCGTATTTCCAATAATATCTTCTCTACATACTACTGCAACTGTATCATATCTCTGTATTATATCTCTCATCTCTACTGTAAACAATCTCCATAGTTCTACTGCTTTTATCATTTCTCTGTTAAGTTTCATTATTATACTGAATTATAATTTTATTAAATTCTTACCTTGCCTCAATATTTTCCAATACTTCATGATATTCTCTATTTAAGTTCATAGTTTCTCATATTCTCTATCTGAGTCTATATGTTCCATGTCTTCCTATACTTTATGATAATCTCTGTAAGTTCTATTATTGCTTATCATATTCTCTATATGTTCCACTACTTTATGATAATCTCTATAAGTTCTACTATACCTTAACATATTCTCTATATGTTCCACTACTTTATGATAATCTCTATAAGTTCTACTATAGCTAATCATGTTCTCCATATGTTCCACTACTTTATGATATTCTCCACAAGTTCTACTATAGCTAATCATGTTCTCTATATGTTCCACTACTTTATGATATTCTTTACAAGTTCTACTATACCTTATCATATTCTCTATTTTTACTCTATACGTTATATATATACTGATGTTATAGCAGTTACTTACTCCTATAACATCTAAGTCTAAGTCCTACTATAATGAACTACATATACAGAATACAGATACTGTAATGTATCTGTTTTTTATCTTTACAAATCGTCATAATTCATTTTGGCGTACTCTATTAAAATAATTCTGTTTTCAATTCTTTAGCTATTACTCCTTTTCCTCCTTAAAAAATTTAAGGTCTATTTGCCCCCTTTCTTAATTCTAAATCTCAAAGAAACATTGAATGCAGTTACAGTACCATCTACATGCCCATTCTTCCTATTGCCCGTACGTTCATTTTCCTCATTCCCAAGGACTGGAGTTTCTATGTGAAAGACTCAGAGTCAGAGTATAGTATACTGTATACTGTATACTATACAGACCCAGAGTCTATATGTTATGTATATCGCAGTATCTTATCAGTGTTCAGTCCGAGCACAGATATACGTTTTCCTCAAACAATGTACGCATTAAGTCTACTTCTATTGTAACTATATATTCAAACCCTATTCTACGACGAATTATTTGGAACCATGAGGTATTATTTTATGAAAACACATACATATACAAACACAAAATATTTATCTAGTGAATTAGCAAGAAATTTAGTTTTTAAAAATCTATATTGTCAATAACGGACTGTCAGTTTCTACTCTGTATCTATAATTAATACTTTATTGTGGATACTGTTGTTCTCTGTATAATTAAAAGAGTTGATACTTCTATAGTTTATTTGTCTTCTGTATTCTAGTATTGATACTGTACTCTGTATTTTAGTATTCATACTGTATTCTATATTTATAGTATTGATACTGTACTCTGTATTCTAGTATTGATACTGTACTCTGTATTCTAGTATTGATACTGTACTCTGTATTCTAGTATTACTGTACTCTGTATTCTACAATAGATATTGCAATTTGTATTCAAGTAATTATACTGTACTTTGTATTTTGATATTGATACTGTACTTATGTATTCTATCATTGCTACTGTACTCTATAGTCTAGTATTGATACTTTACTCTGTATTCTAGTATTTATAGTTTATACTTTACTCTGTATTCTAGTATTGATACTGTACTCTGTATCATAGTATTGCTGTATACTCTGTTTTCTACAATAGATATTGCAATTTCGTATTCAAGTATTCATACTGTACTTTGTATTTTGATATTGATATTGTACTTTTGCATTGCTACTGTACTCTGTAGTCTAGTATTGATACTGTACTCTGTAGTCTAGTATTGATACTGTACTCTGTGGTCTAGTATTGATGCTTTTCTCTGTATTCAAGTATTTATACTGTACTTTGTATTCTAGCATTGTTACTGTACTTTGTAGTCTAGTATTGATACTTTACTTTGTATTCTAGTATTGAAACCGTACTCTGTATTCTAGTATTGATACTGTACTCTGTGTTCTAGTATTGATACTGTACTCTGTATTCTAGTATTAATACTGTACTCTGTATTCTAGTATTGATACCATACTCTGTATTCTAGTATTACTGTACTGTACTATGTATTCTAGGATTGATACTTTACTCTGTATTCTAGTATTGATACTGTACTCTGTATTCAAGTATTGATACCGTACTCTGTATTCTAGTATTGATACCGTACTCTGTATTCTAGTATTGATACTGTACTCTGAATTCTAGTATTGAAACCGTACTCTGTATTCTAGTATTATACTGTACTCTGTATTCTAGTATTGATACTGAAACTAGAGTGAGTATTTTCTGTGCTTACTTCGTCATAGCTTCGGTTGGATACGTTCTCCTAAACCAGGAAGATAATTCTCATTATCAAAATAAGAACAATTCTCTCCAGGTAATTCTTATAATAATAAAAACTAATTTTATATGTTTTCAATAAATTTCCTTTCTTTGTAACATAAATACTTTTAGACTTAAAACTAGTTTAGATCCGACATGTTTCATAAATCATAACCTATTGATATTCCAAATATTATTAAAAAATACTAATAACTCTGGTTCTGTGTTTTAGGATCTAGGATGGATCCTGGACGAGTTAAGTAGGTTTCCCAGCAGCTCCGGATCCTATGTGGTCGATATCTGCGCCAGAACTTGTTTATTCTTTACAGTTCTTGTGTTCGTATTAGGTCAGTTCTCTTTCCTTGTATTAAAATCGAAAGATTATAATTTTACATCAAATATTTTCTATTTTAAATAAGTTTTATCTTAATTCTAAAGAACAAATCTCGAATCAAAGATATATTTTCAACTCTGTTCATCTCATTAACACGTGCCATTTAATCTTGATTAAAATTTGTAATTAATGTCATTATTGCGTTGACTATTGTTTTCCAAGTCCTTTTTTTACATTCATGCTTTCAATAGCTAACAACTTGTTTCCTTTTTTTGGGTAAAATTATTTACATTATTGTATGCTAGCTTGGGAACCCAGCTTTGCCTGGAAACAAAGTTTTCTTTTTAAGAGTCAACCTTGTCAACTAAGAACTTTTAAACCTGAGTTATGATCGGACAATTCCTTTCTTTTTATGGTGTTAACCCTGTTTATATCTGTTTTACATATTAAAGGTGAATTAACCGGGAACGTTAGCCAAGTGGATAAGCTGTGGAGTATCCTACCCTGTGTCTATGTATGGGAGATTGCTCTAGTATCTCCCTCCCCCCGTCTCTACCTAATCCTTCTCCCAGTCACAATCTGGGGGATTAGACTAACATACAACTTCTCTCGTAGAGGAGGTTACAGTTGGCCGCCCTGGACAGGAGAGGAGGATTACAGGTTAGCTCTAGTATACAGATGGATTACAGGTTAGCTCTAGTATACAGATGGATTACAGGTTAGCTCTAGCATAGTGGAGGATTACAGGGTAGCTCTAGTATACAGGAGGATAACAGGTTAGCTCCAGTACAATGGATAATTACAGGTTAGCTCTGGTATACAAGAGGATTACAGGTTAGCTCTCGTATACAGGAGGGTTACAGGTAAGCTCTATATACAGAAGGATTACAGGTTAGCTACAGTATACAGGAGGATTACAGGTTAGCTCCAGTATACATGAGGATTACAGGTTAGCTCTAGTATACTGGAGGATTACAGGTTAGCTCTAGTATACAGGAGGGTTACAGGTAAGCTCTATATACAGAAGGATTACAGGTTAGCTCCAGTATACAGGAGGATTACAGGTTAGCTCCAGTACACAGAGGAGGATTACAGATGAGCTCTATAGTGGAAGATTACACGTTAACTCTAGTATACAGGAAGATTACAGTTTAGCACTATGTTTAATAAAGATAAGATAAATCTTATGTTACTGAGATATTTCCTGTGTTTCTGATATATTTCCTATGCTTCTGAGGTATTTCCTATGTTTCTGAGATATTTCCTATGTTTCTGAGATATTTCATATGTTTCTGAGATATTTCCTTTGTTTCTGAGATATTTCCTATGTTTTTGAGATATTTCCTTTGTTTCTGAGATATTTCCTATGTTTCTGATATGTTTCCTTTGTTTCTGTGATATTTACTATGTTTCTGAGATATTTCCTTGGTTTCTGAGATATTTATTTTGTTTATGAGATATTTCCTATGTTTCGTGTTTCATATGTTTATGAGATATTTCCTATGTTTCTGAGATATTTTGTATGTTTCTGTCTGGTTTAGGTGGGAACATTTGAGAAAATGGCCGGTTTTAAATACAAGGATTGGTTGGTTTCTTTTCAACCTTTTCTTTATCTCTATATATCAGGTTACTATAATCATGAAAATATTGACGATAATAATAATAATAGG
>NW_019396112.1:344341-429290 GCF_000591075.1 Eurytemora carolleeae | reverse complement strand
TCTCAGTTAACAAAGCTACCTGCACGGGCTAGCCACCCTCGCCCTCCCCCCAATCTATAAAAAAATGTTTATTTTAAACTTTTACAATAATATAGATTTTGGTAATTTCCTTATGTACGATGAACTGATGATGATTAAGAAATTGTGATTATTAGGAAATGATGATGACGTAAAACCAATGATGATATAGAACTGATGATGATTAAGGACTGATGATGATGTAGAACTAAAGATGATTAAGAACTGATGATGATGTAAAACTGATGATGCAGAACTGATGATGATTAAGAACATGTTAATATTTCAGGAGAATGACCGAATATAAGTTGGTTGTTGTTGGTGCTGGGGGCGTGGGTAAATCTGCGCTAACTATTCAGCTCATTCAAAACCATTTTGTCGACGAATATGATCCAACTATAGAGGATAGTTATAGGAAGCAGGTAATATTTTATCCATAAATGACCTGGAACTTTGTTACTTTGATATGAAGTTTTTAATTTTAATATTCTTTCTTGTTTACAAGAATGCAAAAAGAAAGTCTAAAACATTTTTTGCAGTCGTCTCTGAAGTCTCATTCGATGTGTATAGTCTTGTTAATCTCAGGCCTAGTGTCACAGGGGTTTTGTCAACTAGGGAACTGTGCAGTAATAAGTCCCAAAATCTCCGTCTTCGAATTTTTCTTAAACGTGAAAAAAGCCATATTGAAAATTATATTTTGGATAATTATAAAATCATGTTTGAAGTTGCTTTATGCACTATTCTCTACCTGATATATAAGTGATTGAGTTCCAAAGTCTATTGTTCAGATTTTTTAGCTGTTGTATCAATACTTTAAGTTTGATCCGATGGTTAACTATGTTTTATCCGAAAAGCTTCGGATCGGTAAAAATACCAATACAGTTATTTTAATTTAAGTTATTCAAATTAACCCTTTTTAAAAAAATGCACACACCCTGTAAGAAACGCTTGAAAGGGATGGGTATTTTTGATTGAAGGAATCACAATATTAATTCGCAATTTTTTTTACATTTTCTGATTGTTTCAGGTTGTGATAGACGGAGAAACATGTCTATTAGACATCCTTGATACGGCCGGACAGGAGGAGTATAGTGCAATGAGAGATCAATACATGAGGACAGGAGAGGGTTTCCTCATAGTATTCGCAGTCAACAACGCCAAATCATTTGAGGATATAACAGCGTACCGGGAGCAGATAAAGCGTGTAAAGGATGCTGAGGAGGTTCCGATGGTGATGGTTGGAAACAAGTGTGATCTTCCAACACGTAGTATTGATATGCAGCAAGCTAGGAGTGCCGCAACTAATTATGGAATTCCATTTGTCGAGACCTCTGCCAAAACTAGAATGGGTGTCGACGACGCTTTTTACACACTAGTGCGTGAGATAAAGAAGGACAAAGAGAGAAAAAAGAAGGAGAGAGAACCCCGGGGCCCGGGATGCTTCAGCTCATGCATATTGTTATAATCCATATGTTTATCAGCTTGCGATTTCGGACTCTAGGATATTTACCTAATATGTGTTTTCTAACGATTTTTCGATCGGCGCCGCGTCGTTTGTTTTTTAGCAACGTTAAATTAATTTTACGGACTAAACATTTGAACCCTTCTCAATTGTCAAGAAGGGGTTTTAACAAAGAATAAGCTCAAACGTTACAACAGAAACTTTTCTTTAATTTAATGCATGACTCAATTTTACCTTTGTTGACTTCAAGATTGTTTCTGAAACATCTTGAAAAATTATTTACCTTGATGAATAAAGATAGTATTTAATTAAAAATTGGATGGGATAATTTAGAAAATTTATCCTACATCTTGCCAGCTTTAATTGTTTAATTTTATTATTAGTAGATACCAAATATTATTTACCAGAAGTTTGTTTAAATTGTAGACAAAATGCGGGATATATCCTTGTTACCTCAGTACACCACGGTAACATGCCAGACCATGTGCCCCGGTGGATCGTTCTACTCGGCCTGCACGGAGTCCGGGTTGATCAGTGTCTGGGAGGTTGATTCCCTTCTCTCCAACTCCTCACCTAAACCTCTTCTATCCTTTGCAGCACATGGAGAAGAACCCATATACTCTCTTACAAGCACGGAAAAGTAAGAAGTTAGAATAAACGGAACAGAAAAAAATCTAATACCCCCCCCCCCNTCAGGTTTGCATGCAAAGGGGGGTGAAATATTGAACATTTACCCTCAAAACTGTTTATTAATGTCACAAGAACCCTTTATAATTTCGTTATTTCTGTCCCTAAGTTGTTTAAAATAGTCAAACTTAATTCTATTATTTTTACTTCGCGTTTTTATCTGCACTGATTGATCTATAGTATATTATTTTAATTTTAAATATTCCTTAAATAATATTTTAAACCATAATTATTTCTTATTAAGATATTGCATTTATGTGTGTATTTTGTAGTGGTGTCCTAGCCTATAACATAAGTACACAAGCCTAAAACTTAACCTTTTTTGTTAAAATTTTGCACCTTTAAAGAAGTACTGTAGAATTTTATTTCAAATATTTTTTTTACCCTGTACTTATAATTTTGCCATAACTGAAAGTCAAGTGTCGAAATAATCTTCTATATAATAAAACAAGACATTCATATGTATGTTGCCTATAGCCGGTCAAACGGCTGGACCAAACGGGCTGCAATTTTTTGTGGACACTCATGGGTGGTTGGGTGTTAACGGCTAAAATTTTTTTTTTTATTAAAAATAATTCAAATTATTTTTCCGCGGGCAACGCCGGGCCCTTCAATATAAGTAAATAAATGTTGAATTTTGTTTGTTTAGTTTTCTGATATCTGGAGGGTTAGGTGAGGTTCGGGGTTGGTGTTGGAATGGGTTTAAGACTAAGACGGAGAAACCGGCCTGGAGTTTCCATGTTGGAGCTACTGGCCGTTCAACTCAGATAAACTGGATAGATCTGGACAGACAGGTATTTCAATGTATATGGATTTTATTATACTAATAAAAAACTACAATATGTTACAAAAAAAACTGGTTTTTAAATAAACATCGTGTATAATCCATGCGGTATTTTTAGATAGCACAATTCTGATTTTATAAATGTTGCCTGCAAGTTTTGTACTTCCATAATTGACGCAGAAAATCAGAAGTTGTTAAAAACATCTTTGATTTCCGTCAATTTTTGCGAAGCTTAGATCCTAGCCTAGAATTTTATTTAATTCCCATGTTTATTGTCAAAAATATTGTGTAGGCTGGATCATCTGGCCGTGTATATGTGGGATGCAGTGACGGAAACATATATATTTATGATCTGGAGACAAGAAGATTAGACAAGGTTCTCACCGGACACACACAGTTTGTACACTGTGTAGCCGGGGCGGACGGTAGCGGCGGAGTGAGTCTGATCAGCGGCGGCGAGGACGGGGACGTAAAGCTCTGGGATACTAGGTAGACTATGGAGAATATACAAGAGTATAAATTTTACTTTGAATACTGATTTTTAAGTATTCACGGAGATTTACGAAATACTTCTCCCTAGGAAATCCAACCCGCTGATACACTCCTTCTGTCCCTACCTGGAGTCGGAGCTGAACCGTCCTGAGTGTGGACGGTTTATCTCTACTGTGTGTACTGCTGGAGACTGGTTGGTGTGTGGTGGAGGTCCTGCTGCATCACTCTGGAACCTATCTACCAGGATTATGAGCAGCAGGTTACCACCAGACCACGGAGCTGTTTTTGCATCAAACCTTATAGAAGATCAAATATGTATTGCTGGACAGAACCCGATGTTACACACGGAAAGTGGAATTTTGCGTTTTTATACATATATTATTATCAACCTTATTTTTATATTTTCAATAGAAATATTTCTTTAATTTTTAATTTTTTCTATTTAAAAACGCATTTTTATTGCAGAGCAATTTCGGTGGCGAGACATGTTCTGCGGAGAAAGTGAGCTCTGGATGTATCTACAGTATAGTAGCGCAGGAGGAGAAAGGAATTATACTTACTGCTGGATCCTCATCAATCATAGATATCTTCTCATTGAAGAACCAGGAAATAATCAAATCTTTTTCTATAAAATAATTTCAGATATATCAAGAATGTAGAGAATGACAGAAGATCAATCCATAAACTATTTCCTTGAAGGATCTGGGAATGTTGTAAAGAATGCTGAACTCCTTCGGCATCTTGGATACCTAGAAGTTAGGGCGGATAATGGTGGGTTTACCTGCCTTGAGTTTACCAAGCTCTCCAGTGTTTTGGTGGAGAGACGTATGCCAGCTCAGATCAGTCGACGCTTTGTTAATTGCTTAGTTCCAAATCAACCAGTCCAAGGTAATTTTATAACTAATAAGCTTTTACTGTAGTTTTTTGGTATTCAGAAAACATACAGAACATCATGTTTAAGTTTGAAAATAGGAAACGTGAGGTTTCAACTCGTAGAGAGTCATTGTAAACTTTACAACTTGGATTTTTTCTTTATTTTGTTTATATTTTAGGCAAGTTTCTCGTGGATCTTATCCTCTGGGCATTAGGAGACTTTGTAGACATTTCAAAGTATGTTGCGTCGTCTTTCCTTCAAATCGTGAATCTTTGCCTGGAAAATGATCTTGTTAAAGAAAGAGCTCCTCTTTACCATGCATATGAACTTCTTCTCTCAAGACTGGAAAATCAAACTAACTTTAACACAATAATAGCAATACTTGTGAAAATAACTAAGAAAATGGACGTTGATGATCGAAGGGTCAAATATTTCCGTAAGATCAGTAAAAATATCGGTCTCGGTAATAATGTGAGTGCTCTTCTGTGCAGGTTCCGGCAGCTTCGACCTGACCTGGAGCCAAGCTGTCCTCCTACTGTTGGAAAAAGCACATCTAACACAATACTCAACAAACGATTCAGAAGAATATCTGATGCTGGAGTAGAGAAGGTTCTCTCAGGTTTAGGTTGGGAGCCCGGGCAGCTGGCAACCAATGTAATATTCAAGGATAGATTAAAGCAAACACTCCTTCCCTCGGCAGAAACTTTGAACCTTGAAGGAGGTCTACAGAGTAAACGGAATAGGAAAATACCTCTGCAATGTATTGAGTCTACTGAAGACCTGGAGAACGTAGAATTACCGAATAATATTCTCTCCGTCCTGGGTTGTAAGGCGGCGTGTAACATATTACCAAGAAAGGAGTTGATAGAGAGATTCTGCATAGTTCTTTACCACACGCTCAGTAAAGAATTCTCGTCACTTCCAACTCCGCGGAGTAAAAGTGAGAGGGAGAGAAGGAATAAACGCCAGAGGAGATTTCTTAAAATACTCATGGAGTTCCAAATTCACTGTTTCCATGGAATCCCTGTAGTAGGAAGGTAAAAACAGTAAGATATATTGGTACGAAAAGTATCCAATATGTCGACGTTGTATGCACAATTCACAACTATTTCTATAAAGGGGAATGTCCACATTTCCATACAAAGGGTGGGGGGGGGCCTTCTGACTTTGTTTTTAGAGATTTCTCTCTGATTTTTTGTATGCAGGCCTGAATTGTGATCTAGTTTTTGAATCAAACACCAGAGTGGGGAAAAATAATTTTCCCCCTTATTTTTCCCGCAGTTTTCGGGCATTTTTTCAAAAACTTTAGGTCCATGTGGGGTGTCTAAAGTCTTTAATATTAGGTCGGGAAACTCAATTCTGGATTTTAAAATGCATTTCCCGCTCTCCTTATACCATTTCCCCCCCCTTTCCCGCATTTCCCCCCTCCTAAAGGCCAAAGACGCCTCCTGACTTTATTACTAGAGATTTCTCTTTGTTTCTTGCATGCAGACCTCAATTGTGATGTAGTTTTTGAATCAAAAACAAAAATTTTCCCCCTGAGTTTTCCCGCATTTTCCGGTCATAGTTTTCAAAAACTTTGCGCTAGGTCCATGTGGGGTGTCTAAAGTCATAAACATTGGGTCGGGAAACTCAATTCTGGACTCTATAATCCATTTCCCCCTCTCCTTATACCATTTCCCCCCTTTCCCACATTTTCTCCCTTAAAGGCCAAGAAGCTTTCGGACTTTATAACTAGAGATTTCTCTCTGAATTTTTGCATGCAGACCTGAATTGTGATCTAGTTTTTTAATTTAACAACAAAATGTAGGAAAAATATTTTTTCCCCATTTTTCAGACATTTTTTCAAAAACTTTGTGTTAGGTCCATGTGGGGTATCTAAAGTTATCAACATTGGGTCGGGAAACTCAATTCTGGATTTTATAATGCATTTCCCCCTCTCCTTATACCGTCCCCCCCCCTTTTTTCCTCCTAAAATCCAATGAAGCCTTCTGACTTTATAACTATAGAGATTTCTCTGTGATTTTCGCATGCAGAGCTGAATTGTGATCTAGTTTTGAATCAAACAAAATATGTGAAAAAAAATTTTTCCGCATTTTTCAGGTTTTTTGCAAAAACTTCGTGATTAGTCCATGTTTACCTCACCAATTATTCTGTAAAAAACTGAATTAATAAAGATGATTTCTTGTAAGTAATTCTTTTTTAGGACTAAATGTTATATATAATTTTATGAACAATTCAGTTTTGATGATTTTAATATATTTTTTTTTTAATTTCCAATTTTACAAAAAAAAATTGGAATTATTTCCATTTGCTAAAAATCATGAGATACATATAATAATATTCAAAAGATTAAACATATAAATAACTGAGAAAACCATTCTTAATAAATATGATAATAATTTATAGCCAATATTATATTACATTTAAGTTAGATGATGAATCACTGAGCATAGAATAAAAAGGATTATTATATATAACATCAAAACTTAATTGTTCATAAAATGATAAAATTATATATAACATTTAGTCCTAAAAAAGAATTAATTGCAAGAAATCATCTTTATTAATTTAGTTTTTTTACAGAATAATTTGTGAGGTAAACATGGAATTATCACAAAGTTTTCGAAAAAAACATGAAAAATGCGGGAACATTTTTTTTCTCCCAAATTTTGTTTGATTCAAAACTAGATCACAATTCAGCTCTGCATGCAAAAATCAAAGAGAAATCTCTATTAATAGATTCCAGAATTGAGTTTCCCCACCCAATGTTGATGAATTTAGACAGGGGAAAAATAATTTTCTCCCCACTTTGGTTTTTGATTTTATAACTAGATCACAATTCAGGTCTGCATGCAAAAATAAGAGAGAAATTGCTAGTAATGAAGTCTGAAGGCTTCTATGGTCTTAAGGAGGGAGAAAATGCGGGAAAAGGGGGGGGAATTATATAAGGAGAAAGGGAAATGCAATATAGAGTCCAAAATTAAGTTTACTATCCCAAAGTTAATGAGTTTAGACACCCCACATGGACCTATCACAAAGTTTTTGAAAAAATATCTGAAAAATAAGGGGAGAAATTATTTTTCCTACATTTTGTTGTTTGATTAAAAAACTAGATCACAATTCAGGTTTGCATGCAAAAAATCAGAGAGAAATCTTGAGTTAAAAGGTCAGAAGGCTTCTTGGCCTTTAAGGGAGAAAAACATCATGTTTAAGTTTGAAAATAGGAAACGTGAGGTTTCAACTCGTAGAGAGTCATTGTAAACTTTACAACTTGGATTTTTTCTTTATTTTGTTTANATGGATTATAACATCCAGAATTGGGTTTCCCGACCCAATGTATATGACTTTAGACACCCCACATGGACCTAGCGCAAAGTTTTTGAAAACTATGACCGGAAAATGCGGGGAAAATCAGTGGAAAATTATTTTCCCCCCACTTTGGGTTTTGATTCAATTGAGGTCTGCATGCAAAAAATCAGAGAGAAATCTCTAGTAATAAAGTCCGGAGGCTTCTTTGGCCTTTAGGAGAGGGAAAATGCGGGAAAGGGGGGGGGGAATGATATAAGGAGAGCGGGAAATGCATTATAAAATCCAGAATTGAGTTTCCCGACCTAATATTAATAAGAGGAAAAATAAGAGGGGAAATTTTTCCTACATTTTGATGTTTGATTAAAAAACTAGATCACAATTCAGGCCTGCATGCAAAGAATCAGAGAGAAATATCTCACCCTTTGTATGGAAATGTGGACATTCCCCTTTGGCTTGCGGATTTACGGACGTTTTAAGTAGAATTGAGACAATTTTCTGGATAGAAAAAATGCTATTTCTGGTACCGTTGTAAATCGAGCTTGTGACTATTGAAATTAAGAGTCATATGAAATTACTTTCATAGATTATAAATGATCAGTTATATTACTACATTTTCCACAATTTTTTCTAGAAAGCGCTTTAAACTTCTGTATTGTATTTTGCAAAATGTTCTTTTTAGGCTTTTTCCTTCTTATCCAATAGTTAAATATAATTCAACTGCTTAAATATCATACCCAAGTTTTTATATTTTAAAAAGTTAAATAATTTATTGTTCAGATTCTTGCACGAGTTCTTGATTGACTGGGATGGTGAACAGTTCTTTGATGAGATTCTTGGTTTGATCAAGGTCTGTCAGATAACTGAATTCAAGGAGATATATGATACTATTCTCTCACAAGTTGAACAACACTTTCACGTATACACGCTTATAGATAAGGTAATATTTATTAAACAAGGTAGGGGAATATTTAGCTGCTCTTCTATCATAAAAAGTTTAAAGCAGTGCCCAGGATTCATTTCATTTGGACATGGACCCAGATCCTGGATCCACCCTGAAAATGAATCTGGATCCAGGTCATAATCATTTCTTCTAGATTTTCTGAATTTTTAATAAATGCAAAATTTTCAATTCGTTTATTTTTAAGCTGAAACTTAATGGACCTTTTTGAGATTAGGAAGGTTAATCGTCGAGATTTGGGATTTAAGCGCAAAACGTTCTTAATCGAACATGACGCTCTACAAACGGAGGGGTCACTTTATGTATTAAACAGTCACTTAAAGTTGTTCTTATAAGTTTTGTTCCAGTTGCTAGTGTTGGACGCGTACTTCGAGTTGTTAAAGTTCTGGTCCGCCGTAGAGTACAAGAGAATAATAGAGATGAAGGATGGTCTCTTCCTAGACTCCAGTACTAACTGTGAGAACCCACTCTCGTCAATCATAGATCTCTCTGCACACATCGGAGAACTAGCGGAGACTGCTCTCGCCTCTGCCCGCTCGGAGCATTCTCCGGACCAGGGCTTTTTCTCTCATTTCATCACGGAGAAGTATATCGTTGCCCAGGAGGTTATGCTGAGGTTTGAGGTAGCTGTGAGGTTGATTCTACCCCAACCATTCTATCATGAGGCACTCTTCTCCTTCTCCTACCTCTCTATTTCCCAGGTAATTTGATGAATTTGAATTCAAAATATAACACTTGTTTTGATCTCATTTACTTGGTTTATAATCGGACATATTTTAGGTGGCAAAGTATGTTTTAACCCAGAAGAAGCGAGTTATTCCTCTTTTGAAAGAGAGAGGTGCGTACCTAGAAACCATGGGAGATTCTAAATCTGCGAAGATCATCAGAAATCAGCTCAGTTTGGATCAGCTGATCCGAGGATTTGATTCTAGTATTGCGGATATGTTGCTAGTTCTTAGTCCTACCTCGGTCTACCAGAGATCAGATTCATTGCTCAGGATGGGTTGGACAGTTGACGAGGATTATATTCTTGACAGACTTTTCATCTCTAAACATCCCGCATTTCTTTCCCTTACCATTAAATATTTCTCAGAGCTAGGGTTGAACAAATCTGAGGTTCAGGATATTTGGAAAGGACTCACCGTGGATAGAATTGTGAGTGAAAACTCGGATGACAACTGTTTCTATTCGGAGTTTAATCAGAGTAAGACACCTAATACATTCTACAAAAGCAAGGCTTCAAACATGGTTGCAGTATCTAACCCTCACCTGGACCAGTTTCTCAACTATATCACGGAGAATGTTTCGGTTGTTGGAGAGTTCATCCAGGTTTTCTGTCAACCTCCGAAGCTTGCAACGTCAGTTATTACCACAGCTACGAAGGACAGTGGAGTCTCCTCCTACCAACCGAGCAAGGCGAAGAAAAATCATGTTTTGAAGAGTAAAAGGACAGATGAGAACAGGCGATCATCCCCCAGAGTGACCGTTGCTCGAAATAATGAAAAAAGAAAAAGTGATACAAACCCGAATAATTTATGTAAACGCACGGTTTTCACAGAACTTAACTGACCTTTATTTTATTATTTCTTTATGTCGTATGCAAATTTGGTTTTGAAATCCATTTTAAGATTAACATAAAGAATGAGAATTTTTTGTCTAATGACTAACCTTAAAGTACAAACATTAAAAATCACAAATCTCAATCTACAGTTAGTGAGCTTTTTCGAGTAGAAGCCTTATTTAAGTATGTCCCCTTACTGCTATGAATATTTTTTCCCCAACGGTTTGTGGTTTGGAGTAACAACCTCATTTATCTAGACACCCCCCCCCCCCTCTATTTAAAATTTGCTTTTATTCAAACCTAATCATGTAAATAAATGTAACTTGTAAATACTTCGTGTTATATATATGGTCAAGTTAAGTTCTGCTTAGAAGTTCGGGACATAAAGAAAATCACAGATTATTTTGTTGAAAAGGATATTTTTGACGTTTTTAAACGTTTTATGCTTTGCATGTTACGCCATGAATTATGATTAAATTGTAAGTAGTATTCTTAAACTCTGCAAAGAAAGGGGATTTCATATTTTGATTAATTTTGGGAGGGGGGGGGGGGTCAAAAATATTACAATTTGTAATATTTTGTTATAAACCCTCAAAACATATTTTTTCTTTTTATGGGATATAATGTATTAAACAATTTCAAACTATGAATTCTACAAGATCATACAGTTTAATCCCTATATCTTTGCAACCCGATGTTGTAGATGTTTCCAAGAACAGTTCGTGGACTTATTGCTTTATTTCCAGAGCTTTCTTTAACTACTTGTGTTTCTATTTCACGTACTCTTTTCTTCAAAAGATCACTGTCATGTGTATGCTCTCCCAGGAAACTGATAATCTTGTCATTCTCAAGAATTGTTTTCCTTTGAATGCATTTGTAATCGGTTTTGTTGTGTTTCTTCTTTGTAACCCTATATTCAAACTGATTTGAATCAAGTAGGTGCCGTCCCCCCCTGCTTAACCTCAATATAGTTAGCAGTCTCCCCGTCCATGCATCCAGACTTTGTGAGATTATGAATTTTTAACAAAAAAAATTGGGAATTTTTTTTAGAGAAAATTGCGAACTTACAAGAAATTTAATCTGAAAATTCAAATATATTTTTTCCTCCTTAGTCCGACGTTTTTCCTTATAAATGTACCCGTCCGACGTTTGTACTTGTCCGACGTTTGTACCAGTCTGACGTTTGTACTGGTCCGACGTTTGTACTGGTCCGACGTTTGTACTGTCCAACGTTTGTAAGGCTTTTGTTTGTACCGTCCGACGTTTGTGGGTCCGACGTTTGTACTGGTACCATTATATATATATATATATATATACATTTAGAAAAGATATATTTAATTCTTCTACTATATCGCAAAAATTTCTTGTTACAGGAAACAAAATGTAGTTTCAAGCTTTTTTTTGTAGTTTTCTTCACGGTACTTCGATCAGCATCAGGTTTTTATACTTTTATTCAATTTATCACACCGAGTATTTCCCGTTGTAGGGTGATTAAGTGACTTTATCGCCCTACAACAGGGCGAAAAGTAACTTTATCACCCTACTATTAAAATTTTAAATTTCATACCTAATTTTTCTCATTGTAGGGTAATAAAGTTACTTAATCACCCTTCATTAGGGTGATTAAGTAACTTTATCGACCTGCTTTTAAATAATTTGATTAAAACTGAATAAAACTATAATTGTTATTGACATGGGTATCATGCGTGCGAAAAAAAAATTTACTGTGATTTTTTATTTTTCTAGTTTGTTTTCGATCAAAATAAAAATCCCGGCAAAAACTTTTTCGCACTTAATAACTCCCATTACAATTTGACATAAATAGATATTTTAAGGACAGGTTGTTGTTTAAAAATGAGGGAAATGTTTTTAATATATATATATATACTACATATATTACAAACCCCTTACTCAGCGAAAACTTTTGAACACGATGGGTAAAACATGTTTTTAAGAAGGAAGAATGAATTTTAGTTTTTCATGAAGCGTTGGAATAAAAATATTGAATGAATTTAATCATGCAAACATTTTCATAGTTTTTTCCCGAAAGGTTTAATTAATTAACAAAAACAACCTTCCAAGTTTGATCTGTATTCCAGGATGGGGGATAAGGCTAAGAGGAAGAAACGCTCTTCGACGGTGTTTAACGATCTGAAGATAAAGGTTGAGATAGAAAATCCTGAGGAGGACGAGGAGCTCGTCAACTACTACACAAACAAGAACTTTGTTGCTCCAATTCGAAGGAAGTTTGAAACGATTTTCGAAGGTTCCCGAAGAGGGTTTAGTGAGGAGGGAGAACTGAATCTTGGGAAAGGTTTGGATAAAAGACATATCGAGGAATATCAATTCTGGAAGCAGAACGATAAGGATAAGAACCGGAAAAGGAAACTCAAGATTCAGAAACAGTTCAAAGGAAGAAAGAAACCAACATCTAAACCTCTTAGTGCAAAGGACGAGAAAAAATTAAAGAAATTAATTGAAAACGTTCCAGATTTTGAAACCGAACCTTCTACAAGGTTTGGATTAATTTTATTTTCTTATGATTATAATATACTAGACTATCCTTGATTTTACCTTATTCTGTGGCATTTTCTCTTCTTTAATTATCAAACAACAATTAAAAAATTTCGTAGATTTATCAATTTTTTGGTGAATTTTTAAACTTCCAAAATATTTTAAGGCATATTTTTTAAATTTCGACAAATAATTTTGGTCCGATCGGTTCAGCCATTTGGACGTTTATTGGAAAGAAACTGACTTACAGATAGACAAGAAAAGTATATATTATAGATTATTGTCGTATTTTTAACATTTATCAAAGTGTCGTGTTCACTGAAAGCGCAAATGTGGAATTATAACAACTGTTCTCTGTAATTTTATCTTATTGTTTTCTTGAGGTGTTCTTTTAAATTCTATGTTGTTCTTTTGAATATTTGATTATAGGCCACGAAATTACATACATCTTGCTTTTACTTAACATAGATAACATTGAAATATGCATTTTAGTACTGAGTCCGATGTTGGGCTACTCCTGGAGAAGGCAGTTGGTTTTCTCAACTCCTTGTCTAGATCCAAGATCGAAACAACTACTCCCAATCTTTCTGCAAACTCCTCTGCTGATCTCTCTCATGATCATCCGACCCCATCAAAGGATGAGAAACTTGACTCTGGCTGTTCAGAGAGCTCTAGAAATCCGGAGAACGAATCCGGTTTTCTTGAAGAATCAAGAACTAACTCATATCCTTCCGACGTAGTAAATTCCTTCAGGTGCGTTGTACAAAGAATATGTATTTTTCTTGTGAAGGCGTTAGTGGACACAGAAGTCTAGGGGCTTAACATCGAGTTTCTTTCATATCTTATTCTTATGTTATAATTAGGTTTGAAAAATCAGGAAAAATAAGCAAAATCGGAGTTTCTGACAAAAATGACAAAACTATCGGGTTGTACTGGCCTTGAAGGAATCATTTGAGCGGTAAAATTTGACTCTGTTGTTCAATTCCATTACTTGGTTTATTGTGGGTGTTTTCAAATATGTCGATATATAATAACGTTTAAAATACAAAAAAATCAATAATTTTTATTATTTTCAGAGATGAGAATCTGGACCTCAAGTTAGAAAATATATCTGATGAAAACCTTAAGAAAGAATATCTTGAAGCTCTGCTGTCTGAGGATATCATGTTTTGTGGACCTGTTAAAGGTAAGTTTATTAAAATATATTTTGTAACTGTTAAACAAGTTTTTATCCCTTGAATTTCAGCTGCTGCCGGAAAGAAGAAGAAGAAAGAGCGAGTCTCAACCCGTCTCAGTGTTCGTAGATCCGCTAGATTTCTCAGGGATGCAAGCCCATCTGAAGCTGGTTCTGTTTTCTCTCTCATGGATATACCAGTTAAACCTGTCAAAACTAATCAAATACCTCCTAGAGACGAATCATCCAACCAAGGCTGTGACGAGAATACGGAGGTTTGCGAAGGAACCGAATTTCAAGTTTTAAAAGAGATAAATCATTTGTCGCAGGACAATGTATCTACACAAGAAAGAGCAATAAAACGAAGACATAAACATGAACGAATAAACCCCGCAGATAAGGAGAATAGTGAAAGGAGTAAAGCTAAACCTGAACAGAAGAAAAGGAAAAGAAACCCGGTTTCCTTGATGTTTGAGGAGGACGAGTCAGGATTTTTGATCAAGGCTTCTTTGGATAATACACGTTGGAAGCAAGTTACATCTGAACCTCGTTCTAGTGCTAATACCTCCCCGGAGAAGTTCAATGATAGAAAATCTACGGATATTGCTCTACCCGACTGTGTTAGAAGAAGTCTAACGGGGGAGTTTGTGCCTGGAAGGTAAGATGGGTTCTGTATCCGGTCCTACAGTTCTGCATTTCGGGACGGATTAGAATTTATTTTTGATATATCCAAATCAAACCTAATTTAGTTGAAAATAGTTTCACAGAAAAATGGCCCCCAGTTCTAACTTTATGGGGGGGATATTAACTACTCAAATGTTGTGTATCATAAATCTTGAAAGTAAGCGGAAACCCATAGATTTAAAGAGAAAGGAATATATCTATCCTAAGAACTTGATATTTTACCCTGTCTGTTTTCAGATGTTCCTGGATACCTGAGCAGGAGATAAATATAGACCTGGAACCTGTATTTGTAAATGGTAATCTATCCTGGGGTAAACTGTCTACAGGATCTAGTGAACCTTGCCTTAGCTTTTCACCACCTGAGATACTTAGGTCTCATCAAAACAGGAACGACTCTACTCTAAACTTCCACCGTAATATTGTAAGTTCTCATCTAAACCAGGAAAATACTTCTCTAAACATGCAACGTCAGATTTCAAGTCTTCGTCCAAACCTTGAGAATTTCGCTCTAAACATAAAGCCTCAGATTTTAAGTCCCCATCCAAGCCTAGATAATTCTGCTCCAAACCTAGAACCCCGGATTTTAAGTCCTCTTCACATCCTTGAGAATTCAAAACTGGGCCTTCAGATTCCAAGTTCTCCTTTGGAGATATCTGCTCCAAACCAAGAACATTGGATCTCAAGTCATCATTTAAACTTGGGGAAGTCTGCGTCAACCTTGAAAACTCATAAAAGCAATCTTATTTTGTCTAAAGGAGCTGGGGAGAAATTAACCAAATCTTTAATAAATAAAGTTAGAACAAGAAAAAAGGATCATTTCGGGTTCTCCGACTCAGAGGATGAAGAATTTATTTCAGGTAATATTAAAATTAATCTCCTTACTGCAAAAACTTAATTTAGGTTGGAGAAAGAGGTGTTTTTCAATTGTTTAAAGTTTTCAAAACTTAATCTTTAACATTAACACGCTTCCTGAAAATGGGTTTAGTACACTGTTCAAATAATGTTTTTCTTAAGTTGTCCTATCTTTTATTAACAATCTATTCTTATCCCTGTTAAAAATAGTCATAAATTCTTGTTTGTCACAACTTGAAGCTTAATTCTGTTTTTTTTTATTTTAGGAACACTAAGCAAATCCAAAAGAATAAAAACGAAAGAAGACACCCTAAATACAGCCAAAATATACCTGGAGAATCTAGACGAAACATCCTAACACTTTCCAGCTCAATGGTCAACTTCGCGAAAGTTGAATGACTCTCGAACAGTTCAGTGACCGTCCTTCGTTTCAGCTCAAGCTCTGATCAACCCCAAAGTTTCTCTTCAGAAGAACTTCAATAAAACTCCTTAGTCCTATTCTTGCTTTACTGTTCGTTAAAAAGTCTCGTAACACTTCTTGATCCTCAATACAAAATATATTAAACTTGACTTTAAAAGTTAAATCATTAAAACTGTTATCTTGTAAATCATTGAATGTCTGACCATACGATAGTCTCTTAAAACTCTCATGAATCAATCAATGTACAGTGTGCATTTTTGATTTTTTTTAAGTATTAAACGAAATAATTAAAATTTGAAGAAAAAGGGATGGATTTTCAGAATTTAAAGTGACTTCAGTTTTTGTATTCAAATGTTTGATGATATCCCTGATATAATTATTAAGTAATTAGAACTATGTAAGAAATAAAATATATTTATGAAAACTTGCTATAACAGGATATTATAGAACAAAGGAAATAGTACAACTTTATTTTTTTGTGTTCTCTTTGAATTAACATTTTAACCGTTTTGGAGAGTATTTCCTTATATTCCTTATTATAATATATATAATTAACCGAAGAAGGTATAAACCTGCCAACATATTGCCCTTGTAGATGTAGACCAAAGATTACCCTGTCCCTTTGACGTAGACATGTCAATGACTCCGAAAAAAGTATAGATAGACCTAGAGCCGGCCCTATTAACTTTCAAAGCTCGGCCCGGTACCAGCACCATTATTCTCTACACTATTATTCCTAGTATGCAGATTGCAGATTGTAAATTGCAGATTGTTGTGTACTGTTTAATGACGTTTGTTCTTTTGATATGAAAAAGATGCATTGCCGATTTCATTTTCAAACTTTATTAAGTTAATGATACTCGAAAAATATTTTCACATGGCGGCAGGCGCGTACACAGGATTTTAGCCAGGGAGGCAACAAATTTTTGCCCCCCCCCCTGGAATTGTTTAAAGTATCTTAAAATTTTGTATTAACATTGAATTTAGACAAATCCTTAGTCTTTGTCATTGTCAGGTGTTACTTTTTAAGATTGTTTCCTTTAAGTTTTGTATTTTCCAGGAGGGGGGGGGCAGGCCCCCCCCTGGAACTCCCAGGGGTGGCAAGAGGACACTGCCCCCCCCCATAGTACGCCACTGTATGGCGGAAGACAACCTCCTTTGTCTAAACAGTCTTTCAGATAGATAGATAGTTAGATAGATGGATGGATAGATGCATAGATGGAAGATAGATTGACCAAATATTTTAATAAAATAACCATTACAGATAGTATACAATTTTACATTTTAATTTAACAAGGACCTCTCTAACCACTAATATAAGCTTTAATACCTTTCTTCAGACCTGATATAGAAAAGTGGGAAGATGGCACTAAGCCTGATTTTATTTGATTTTTAATTCCAGGGGGATAAATTTAAATTTAAAGTTCTGTGAAGTTCTGAGCATGGCTGACTACAGTTATGTATGCACAAAAATTATTCCGATACGTTGCTTATTTATTAGGATTGGGGATCTCTCCTTAATTTGTTTGCTGGTGCTCTGTTCCCTGTTTACCTGTTGCTAACTTGCTATTTTTTTTTACTCCGCAACTAGTTCTTTTTACTCCGTAACTAGTTCTTTTTATTTATTAACTTATTCATCAACTTTTTCAAACTTTACAATAAGTAGGGTCACTCATAAGTTTTTCGAAGAAAAAAGTCTCTCCCCCCCCCCAACCTAGCCTTTTCAGTTAAATCGCTACTATTTGAAATTTATGAGAATAAATCTATTTCAGAATTTATTCTCTTTATTATGTATTAAACAGAAAAATTAAATTTGTTTTTGTTAAAACAAAGAAGAGATCGTCGTTTTTGCCGTTATCAGAATCGTTAGTAGTTTTTTTTATATCTGCATATATATGATTGGAGTTTTGATTATTTAAGTGATAAATATAAGATCGTAAGTGTAAGGGAAAGCCGGGAGACAGGGTTTCCTTCAGTGAAGGGAGGAAGAGATATTCCAACATAAAGAAAATAATGTAGTTTACATTTCAGAATAATCAAGTTGCATTGAAACGGTCCAAGGAGTCATTGATGCCGAGTTGGGTGTGATGAAAACTGCCGCACTGCGTTCTATCTCTCAACTCAGCTCTCCCCCTGGAGCTAGAGCTGAGCGCACCCTGCACCGGGAGAGTGTGTTTTAATGTTCGGAGTACAGTCATAACTAGACTCAACCCAGAGAAAACAAGCAGATACTCAACCCTGGTAGAGTTAAACTGTGAATTATCCAGGACTGTTGTTGAAACCACGATAATTGGTAAGTTTTTCAATAATTAATATAAACCTTAACTTGTATTCAATGATAATACTAATCAAGCTAAAACTATGGTGAGATACTTTCTCTTATCAAAATACGAATGCAACAGTTTACTGCAAATTGTAGAAACCCTACACATCATATAAATGTTATCAATCTATTCGTTAACTTTATAGTTCAAACGAAAAATATATCTCCTCGCTGTTCTGGTGAAAGGAGTTATATATATACGGGCTTTATAGCTTGTGGATGACATTTCAATGTGAAGGCTGTGAATGATGTTCAATTTATGAGAGTGTTTAGTCGAGCGGGTCCGAGCTCACTATATATATATATTTCGTGGAACTACACTAACTTTAGAATGTCTAAATTAAGGATTACAAAAACATTAATTTAAACGTTTAAAAACAATGTGGAAATTGGTGAGCGATATAATTGTAATGAATACTATCTACTGTCAATAATATTGATAACGTTTTAACTTCATCATACTGTTAAAGTTTACCATTTTTTTCTTAACCTTTATTCCTAATATTTGATAATTCTCATACATAGCATTAAGTTATTATGTTCCATGACAAGGACTTATTATTAACATTTGATCAGGTTTATTCCCTGGTGTGGGGACGAACTCTGATCCGTGGATCGTCTTTTTCTTCGAGGATTGAGGGTTCTGTTTAGTTTCAAGGTTGTAGGGGCTAGGTTTTTAATGTTCAATCTAACTTATCCATTCAGATTGTTAGGTTGTTACGTTAGAGTTATAAGAGAGTAGGAACGACGTTTACTCCAGGAAGAGTTTAGTAGAGACAAACTTTACTCCGGGTTTAGTTGTTGTCTAAGCTAAGTTTACTGTGCAGTATAGTATTTAGTTGGGATGAATGGCATCTTGGTAATGACTGCAGGGACGAGTTTATTTCTCACGATGATCTTGAGCTCAGTTCCAATCTTGCTCAACTAAAACAAGGTTCAGCTTGATCAGTTTTCAACCGATTTTTATTTTTTCTAAACTTGTTGCAAAATTTCGATATTTTTATAAATGTATTGTCGGTTTCGCTAATAAAGTTGATTTATAAATTTTTATTTGTCTTCACCTTTTTTTCAACATAGCCCATGGATATATTACATCCCTTTCCCATAGATGGAGAAGGACATCCCGAAGTAGTTACCCCAACTACATTTCCTGAGTAACATAACATCCTATTTTCTTATTTTTTTTTTAAGTCTTATAAAGTTATACTTTCTAAGGGTCTAGTTTCCTTTCACGAACAAACTTCTGTTCCGTCAATTATATTGTTACACTGCAGAAGAAAAAGGACAAATTAATGCGATATTACTGGTACGACTCAAGTTTTGATTTTACGCACATGTTTGAAGGTAATAAATCGATCTTGTTAAATATTAGAAATTCAAAATATTTTTGGTCGTCACAATTTAGCTCTTTTATAAGAGGAGTTATGATTCAGACTGTGAAGTTCAATTTACTTTAGTTAAGCGTAATTTTCTAAAGAAATGATTTATACAATCCCAATTCTAAACTGTCATAACCTTGATCATCTGTGATATTACAATGCCCTCGAACAGGGGGTCCGGAGGATAGAAACCCAACCCTTTTCCTCTCCACTCCCTCCTTCAGCTGACGAAGGATAATGTTGTCCCCTGGAAACCCTCCAGTTACTCTCCTTAATAGTATAAATATTAACAGATGTTAGAAGCTGGAGGGGGAGGGAGGACTTTTAGTTTCATCTCTGACACTGCAGCGCAGAGAAAAGTGAACTTTAACAATTGAATCAAACATGAAAAGGTGTTTTTACTTTATTAGATCCGTATCAGTTGCAGAAACATATTTATGAAAAATCAGATTTCTTGGAATTAGATTCTACTAACCTAGCTTTATGAATAGTCCAGGCTAGTGTTGCCTCAACAGGAGTAGTTTCCTCATCTATATCATTTCCGTACAAACACAGTCCTGCCTCTAACCTGGAGTAGGAGTAAAGGAGTAGTAGTAGTAGTAGTAGTAGTAGTAGTAGTAGTAGGAGTAGAAGCAGGAGTAGGAATGAAAAGGATTAATTTATTATTGTTGCACGTTTGGTGGTGTAATAAAAGTTTCTGCATAACTTTATCGTTTAAAAATAGTTTTATAGAAAATCTAATTACACCCGAACCCGACGCCCTACAAAAGCCTTCTTATTATCCCAGAATTAGACATATGAAACCCGAATAAAGAGTAAAAGTTAGAAACTAACTAATCCTCGATTTTAAACAAAAACAAGAATATTACTTTTTACCTTAATGAGTCTCTAGCACCTAGTCCAGCCAATGCAGGATTTCCTGATCAAAAATATTTACTAGATTGACATTGAAAACTCGAGAATTCTTTTTATAATTCTCTATTTACATTTATATATCATTTCTCTGATATTTCTTAGGGTTTACCTCTATGTATATAGTCAGGAGAGTCCTATGTGGGAACCAGAAAGCAGTGGAATGATCGTAGTCTTTTTTTTAAAAAGAAATATTGGTAATGATTTTGTATTTTTCATTTTTTTTGATTTTTTATTCTTGTCTGCTGTCTAAAAATGTATTTTTGTAGACGTATATCGGTTATAACAATTACAAATAACCAAATATTTAGCGCATTTCTTAGGCAAGACAACATTCCACTGTTTTCTGGTAACCACTGTATGATCGACTAATATTGAATTTGGGTAAGGTTTTGATATCTATAATCTGGTAAACTATACTATACTTCTGGTACACGACCTGAGGACTGGAGCAAGGTTTCAGCTAGCTCTCTGGTCCTGGTACACTACTATCAGAGGACTGGATTAAGGTTTTAGCTAGCTCTCTGATTCTGGTACACTATATCACCTAAGGACTGGATTAAGGTTTCAGCTAGCTCTCTGGTCCTGGTCCATTATACTACCTGAGGACTGGATTAAGGTTTCTGCTAGATCTCTGGTCCTGGTGCACTATACTACCTGAGGATTGGATTTAGGTTTCAGCTAGGTCTCTGGTTTTGGTACACTATTCTACTTGAGGACTGGATTAAGGTTTCAGCTAGATCTCTGGTCCTGGTGTACTATTCTACCTGAGGACTGGAGTAAGGTTTCAACTAGCTCTCTTGTCCTAGTATCTGGAGCTGATATTTCTACTCCGTCCTCTCCTGTATATCCACATCTAAACCAAGAAGGCTTAAATAAATATTGTTTTGCTGAGTTTTATAGATTTGTTTGTTCTACAATAAATTCGTTATTCTCTGACCTAGTTAGGAATTTATACACTCTTACTCACACTACATAGTACATACACATTACATATAGTTAGCACTTAAGTCAAAACTTTATGGAAAAATTCTGTAGATTTTTGCGAATAATAATTGGTGGTCTGGTTAAGGGGGGGGGGGTGCAAGATCTGTGCTTGAAAAACTTACAATAAAGTTTTTTATTCTGGTGTTTGTCTTGATTGTACCTTGTTATCCTGCAGTCTGGAATACCAGCTACTGAACCTAGCCCACTACTCATGAAACCTAGAACAATATTAAAACTTAATTAATTGGTCAGGGAAGGGTTGGATGGATCTCCAGGATGAATTAATATTTAAAACATTCATCAGAAACTGTAATTAATTGAATTAAAGATTTATTAGACCTTGAATCATGTCGTTTGCTTAAAGGGACTGTAACCGTTATTTCCAGTGTTCCTCCATGCTATTGATATTTCTTATATATTTAACACCTTTGAAACAAAGTGTTAAACAATTAAAAACGTTTCAGTAAATAAATAGTGATCTGTCGGACATCCTTGCTCAGTCTAAGGTTTAAATGGTACCGTTGTAAATCAGGGATACAACTTTTTAAATGAAAGATCTCTTGAAATTACGCTTACAGTCCCTTCAAGAACTAGATTACTACTCTCCTGAGTTCCAATTTCCGGAATATCATGTGACTTGTCAGTTTTCAGGATATGGCGTTGGTGGAATCATTGTTATTGTAGTTTATATTTTTTAAGAAAAAGTTTACCAAGCTGTTTTGCATTTTTGTTTGTAATTTAATGGGAATTGAACTTATTGACTCAACTTTGTGCCATCAATAAGCGACTCATAAAGTTCATAATCAGAAACGAGCAAGAAAATTGCTAAGATTTGTTTTTCTCTTTCCTCGTTTTTTAAACATGGGTTTCGATGGTACTGTTGTGAATTGTTACTGGCACAGTGCAATTAAGGAGTCTCAAAAAAACGCTGAAAAAAATAAAACCTAAGATTACTCCCTTTTTGTTTGAATATAGATTAAATCCATGAATTGTATTGTATTCAAATAAGCTTCCAGGAGTTAAACAAATATTGTCTGGGGGTCCAGTAAGGACTATCATACTTCTTGTTTTAAAAATAAAACTACAATAGTAAACTCTCTGTTTGTCTAATTAATGCCATGTTTGTGAAGTTAAAATTGTGTTTTGAATGTCAAAGGAGCAGATTTATATTTGAGTTTTCTTATTATCCCAGCCCCTGGACTGTGTTCAGTTGTCCGTAGAACGTGATAAGAAGAACTTAATCCTTGTCTGTTTAGGAAGAATTTATTTATCTTTTTTAATCCCTAAATATATATATATATGAATATTAATACATGAACAGTGTTCACGTATTAATATTGAACACAAAATAGGATATGAAAACTTCATTTGTTGGCGTCTCAAGTATCTTAAATTTTTTCTCAATTACAATTTAGTTATATGTCTACAAAGCAACTAACTGTTCAAACTTTAAATTATAAATCCCTACATCTTTGAAACCTATTTGATCCAGCAAAACAATAATATTTTACCTAGTTTTGATAAATCTATGCTCGTCAAGGGTTGGAGAACCTCTTTCATAGTTGGTCCTTGTCAAACCTTTTCTCAAATTTAGGAAACTTGGAAGTTGGGAGTTGACTAGAAAAATGTGAAAAAATCTGTCGAAAAAAAGATTTTGTAGTAAGCACCTAAATCAGAGAAGAAATTTATTAATTGTCAATACCGGGTCAATCTTTTAAGTGCCAAAGAGATGATTGAATTTCACAAATTTTGGCAACTCAGGGGATCCAAAAGGTTGCATACACTCTTATTAATAAATTTCCGCCTTTTCGCATAAATATGTAAAAGGGTTTGCGTCATTTCACGTTTATTTTAAGAAAAAGTTCCTTGCAGAGCCACCAATCCTTTATCTTCGATAAACTCCAGACTCACATCCTTCCCGTCCGCCTGCATCTCCTTAATCCTTCTCTTCATCACCTCCATATCCTTCTCCCGACACCCAGCGTTGGAAACCACGTAGAGGAAACCCTCTGAGTTGGTTACAATTAGATCATCCTTGATACCCCCTCTCTCATTCGTGAATACAGTCAGAGTTCCTGTATTAGGCTTCAAACCTCTCACATCAGCAACTGTTAAGCTCTCCATGAAATCAAATCTATCCTAAAAGAACAATTGCATGATAATTTTATAAACTGGTTTCGGGTAATAATGGCCAGATTTTTGTTCTTAATTTGGTTTTACGCGGAATTTTGTTTTAAGATAAATGGCGACAGATGAAAAATAAAATTCACGAATATGCTTCCTAATACTTCTATTTTTGCCTAATATTTAACAAAAAACTTTCTAACCTTGCCGTGGACAATGGTCTGAAGCATGTGAGACACATCGAATATTGATGAATTCCTCCTTGTATGTAAATGAGACTGTATTATTCCCATACTTGAATACTCCACTGGCATACTATATCCTGCAAACTCAACCATCTTTCCTCCGTTCTCTACATGGAAATCGTACAGGCAGGTTTTGGCAGGCAGAACTGATCCTGTGGATGCGCTCCGAACCTGACGGAGCACTGGTAGGAACCTTGAACCCATCCTGTCAATCGAGCTCACTGTTTTCTGTAAAGTCTGTAGCATGGTTCTCTGAGATATTGTCAAAGACTGGAATACTAAACCTGATTTTTTATCTATTTTTCATCTGACCAGGTAGACTAAACTGGAATCTAAAACAGGGACATGTATTAAGCTTAATCGTGAATCGACCCCCCCCCGGAGGCAACAAATTTTTGCCCCCCCCCCTGGAATTGTTTAGTTCAAAAAGTCAATTAACACCATAAAAATACATCAAAAAGACTACAATTTTGGGTGTTACTAACCTTATAGAGTCCTTTGCTCGAAAAACTAACTTTGACTTTTTAACTTTATAAATTTATCACCTAACTCCATCACAGCTAACTAAATCAATAATCATAGCATCATTAAAAAATTATATTTTCACTAGAAAACGAAATTTCTTCTGAAATTTTTAGATAGAATTTACTCCATCTTCATATACACCAACTCTTTTAAGCTTCAATTTTCTGGGATTTGCTTTCACACCCCCCCCCGTCTCTGCAAATGTGATAAATATTTAAACTAATTGCCCTCCTTATCTCTGGACTTTAATATTTCTACAATCTTTAAAAAATTTGGAAAATGTGAAAACTTAATCACAAAATCAATTTGATTGTTTAGCGAATATTTAGGCTTCATTAATTTCCTGAACTCTTTTTATTAGATAATTTATTTCTATAAATATATACTTTGCTTGTCTGTCTTTTTGTGTCCAATAAACGTCAAAACGACTGAACTGATCGGGTCCATATTTTATGTGGGACCCATTTATTTATCTATGGTGGGACCCGATGGTGGGACCTCACATAACCCCGGGGAAGGATGGATGGTCAGAATTTTACAAATTTAACTTTAGAAAAATCGATTTTTCAAAACCCACGATAAAAATCTATATATCCGTGTAGTTTTTTTTATTATTGTTTGATATTAAATAAGAAAAACCCGCAGATAGAGCAAAAATTAAAAGCTAAAATCAAAGATGAGCACTGGAAGCCTTGTATTTATATTATATACACGATTTATGTGATGGTGATATGCCCAATTGCCCAGCCTTAACTGAAAATCACCAAAAGTGTACATTCTCTACGTAAAGTTGTTTGACTTCGACTTGGTTAAAATAGTAAAGGGTTTTGATAAAAAGCTTTTTTCTTTTTGGATTTTTGAAAGTTGAAACTTCCTCTCTTGTTTAGCTACAGGGTGTCCCACGAAACATGACAATAGCAAGACGACTGGAAAGTCGTCTTTGGTATTTGAATTTATTTTTGACATTTATCGGTCCAACCCAACTTTCAAAACAAGTTTGATCAGGTGATATCTACGCCAGTTTCCCGTCAACACTCAGTTTGGAAGGATGTCCGCTAATCCTGGATTTGGAGGTGAGGCGGAGAAAATGTCTAAACCCTCCGGGAGTGGGTTCGGGAGTGAAGAGCATGCGGAGCTCTCAACCATAGAGAGGAAGGAGAAGTCTGGGTTCAGCAGAGGAAGATCAAATCGGCAACAGGATGGGTGAGATTAGTTAGATCTGGTGTTTTGCAATTATAATTAGTTATTTTGCATGTTTGCATGACTTTTTTATTATACAAACTTATTTTTACACATATCAATGCTGAGTCATCTAATTTTTATATTTTAACAAGGAAGCTTATTTTGCAGCTGGTACATATATAGACAATTGTGTGTACACTACACTGCACACATATAGAGAATTGAGCTTACATAATCCCTGTACATATACAGACAATTGTGTAAACACTACTCATTACATATATATACAATTGAGTTTACATTATTTTGTACATATACAGACAATTGAGTATACACAACCCCTGTGCATATACAGACAATTGAGTAGACATAACCCTTGTACATATACAGACAATTGAGTTGACATATATCCTGTACATATAGAGACATTTGAGATTACATAAGCCCTGTACATATACAGACAATTAAGTTGACGTAACCACGTAATCTCTGTACATACACAGACAATTTTTGTATACATATACATGTATATTGCGTGTACATATACCCTGTACATATACAGAGAATTGAGTTTACGTAACCCAAGTGTACATGTCAACTTAGTCAAAAATCTTCTCTGTCGAAGACGATCGATAACAAGATTAGATTGTTTGCGTTTTTGTATGATAGAAATGTTTTTTATTTGTGTTTAATACAGGATCGAATTAATCTTATTCCTAATGCATGTATATTCTCCTAAAACTATCATGAACATGATAAGTGTTAATTGATAGGTGGGGGGAGGGGGGGTTACAGGTTAGGCAGGTTTACCTTTTATCTGGACTGGAGTGGAATAAAAAGTTTTGATGACACAAATCTTGTAGAATTGATTATTTTTACTGAAAGTACCAATTTCCCTGAAGCTATAAATATCAATATTCCTTATTAATATAAATTGCTCTGAATATGAAATGATAACTTCCATTATTAACTTTAGTCATATTTATCTATTACCCGAGAATGTAAATTAAATTGTTTGGCGGATTTTACTCCCGGAGTCAAGAGAATATAAACCTCCAGGACCCCACAGTAGATATGGAGGTAGGGAGAAGAAAGTATAGTTACAGAGCTCTAGCTGGAGCTCAGCACTCATCTAATAATGTTGGTGGTTCAGAGCAGTATCCACCAAGGATAGGTTTACTAGGCAGACAAGTTTCTAAAGCAACGTAGGTCTCCTTTTAACAAAGTTTTGTCATTCTACATAACAGTGAAATCTGATCCCCGTAGCCTATCATAGAAATATTTCATCCACAATCAACATAGTTGAATAGCTGGATACTTTATTTAACCCTCCTGTATCTAGTTCTAATATTCTTATATAACCTAATACATAGATAGCATATCTATAACCCTGCTGTATCTAGTTCTAATATTCATATATAACCTAATATCTAGATATCATATTTAACCCTCCTGTATCTAGTTCTAATATTCATACATAACCTAATATCTAGATACTATATCTAACTCTACTGTATCCAGTTCTAATATTCATATATAACATAATATCTAGATATCATACATAACTACTGTACAATTAGATACTCTATCTAATCCTTTTATACTTTTATACTAAATACTTTTATACTTTATACTAAATATAATTCTTCTTTATCTAGTTCTAATAATTTAACCTAAATATGTTTTAGTCAAACAAAAACTTCAGTAGAAAGTTATGAAGGACAATTTATATTTTCTTCTGTTTTGTGTGGGGCTTGTCCTAAAGGGTTAAACAATATGAATTGCAAATAAATCCCCAATATTTAATTTTATCCTCTACTTAGTTAAATACTAAGATTCTATATTGAATATTTTAAGCTATAGCATGCTTCCAACCCTGCACGATACCATCTTTATTTATGTCATCCAACCTTACTCTTATAATTCAGCAACGGATATTTCAATATTTTAGCATTAAAGCAACAAAGTTTTAGACTAAGAATCGAAATGTAGATTTTAAGTTCAATTTATTTCACTGCGATTAAGGCGAATAAAGTTTCTCATGTTGATTTTCCAACTAATTAAAGGGACTGTCAACATAATTTCGAATGACCTCTATAGAGTGAGTTGCCTGTCCGATTCACAGCCGTACCGTTAAAACCTTTATCTGCGCAATAATATGTTTTTCTATCAAAAACTTGGTAATTTTCATTTGCGGTTTCTCTACAAAGTGCATTGCAGATTTATGCTGATTCAGGATTTATGAATCGGCCATGCCACTCTTAAATTATCAGTGTTTAAAATACAACTTTACATTTATCGTCTTATTATATATTTTTTTCTATTTAAAGGGACTGTAAAGGAAAAATGAAAGGGGGTATAGGCTGAATCCCAAGCATTTTAGGAGTTGATCGAGACCCATAAGAGTTCTATCAGATGTTCCTGTCTCGAGAAATTGATATAAAATTCAAATAATAATAGGAGCAAATCTAAGTTACTCAGGCTCCTCTGGGATATCGTCGTTTTCAGATTGGTTGCGTATTTGCTGAATATAATCTATTTAAGTCTACAATCTTCATACAAAATTTTATATATATATATAGATTTTAGTATAAATTCAACACGGTTTTATATCAATTTCTCGAGAGAAGAACATCCGATAGAAATCTTATGGGTCTCGATTAACTCCTAAAATGCTTAGGTTTCAGCCTATACCCCCTTTCACGTTTTCTTTACAATCGCTTTAAAGTTCAATTAAGTATCATTCACTTATATACTAACTTGGAACATTATTTTTTTTTTTTTTTTATCATTCAATTATATTTACTATGCTTTGAAATTGATTCCGATAAAATAAGATTTTTTTATGTTAGAAATGTTTTTGAAAAACTCTAAAAAACTAAGTGCAAGATTTTTTTGGCATAAATGTTTTATTTTTCAGTAGTTAGCGAAGATAGTTTTTAAATAATTGCCATTTTATTTTATCTCGACCTCTCTCGCGATTAGATTTTATTTGAGTTTTTTTTATTAATTTTATTTTCTTGCCTTATAAATATATATGTCACTACAGCTCTATCAAAATATGTTTTAATGATTTTTTAGTATTTATGATTATTGAATTTAACTGCCTAAAGTTCAATCTCAAAGTTATAATGAATTCTGATAGTACAAACTAACAATAGAAATTTTATTCAGGCCAAATATCCTATTTGCATGAGGTCTATTGCTTGAATATTTACCTGTCATAAACTATATTGTGTTTAGATTAAAGATTGTTGGAAGTGGAAACCAAGAACTAGAGATGGCTGCTGTCACCGCTGAGGGAGCGAATACGCGGGACGGGACCAAGTTGTTGAGTGAAGAGCAGGGTAGGACGGATTCTCCGGCTGCAGCCAAGGTGGTTGGGAAGAAGAAGTATAGATCTAGATCAGCATCTGCCTCATCTCAGGACAGCTACAGTAGCTCAGGGTCCTACTCAGGTACTTGACACCAGACATTCAAATCGTTATTTCAAGTGATCCTCCATGGAAATTTACAACGATACCCTCGAAACCTTAATCTGATAAAAAATTTGGAAGATTTTTCTAACTTGATAAATGTTTATTTTTGTTTCTCCATTGCTTTTTTTAAGAGAGAAATGCGGAAGTCACTTTCTCAGAGAAACCGCAAATGAAAAAAAAAATGTTTAAATAAAAAAAACATTGATAACTGATTCATACTTGATTTAAACAAAGCGTTCAATGGTACCGTTGTAAATCAGGCATTGCCATCTTTGCACCGAGGGTCACTTGAAATTACGCTTACAGTCCCTTTAAAGGTTATTTGGATTATTCCTGAGGTCGGATTTAATGAATAATGAATAAATCGTATTAAACTAGGTATGGCTTGTTGAACTTCTCTTTTGTCACAGTCTACCATAGTTAACCATAGTTAACACTATTAAATAATTCCGATTATTCCGATGGTTATTTCAATATCAAGGGTAACATTCTAAATAAGTAAATATCCCTTCGAGACCATCTAAACATTTTATCAATATTCTTTTTCTATTTTTATGAACTAAAGGAAAAATCTCTTTATTGTGATTGACAACAGTTAAATCACGAAATATCGGTTTTAGGATCTCAAAGTACATTCAGGCTTCATGTTAATTAACAATGGAGCAGACTCTACAACGGACGAAAAGGACTGTTCGCGAAAAATAAAAAGGGGTTATAGGATTACGTCGAAAAACTTTTCGATAGTGATCGCTACCAATCTTACTTCTATCTGTTGCGTCTATAAGGAGAAAATTGTTAAAAACGACTCATACCGAAGCGTCCATACAAATTCAGAAAGTTGCAACATTCGACTTGGATCGTAAAAAAATCAATTTAATTCATTTAGATATTACAACCTATAATCATCGATTGTTTTTCGACGCATTCGTATATAATTAATGTTTAATAATATTTTGTACTGTTTCGTTTACGATGTACTTTATAACGACGTTTTCTTTTGTCGCTAGGTGTAGTTTGAGTCTCAATTCCACGTGAAACTCCAGAAGCATCGAGACAGAAACACCTAGCGGCCAAATAAACGTCCTTTAAAGTATATTCTAAATGAAACGACTAAAAAATATTATGAAATATCTACTATATACGAATTAACCGAAAAATAATCGATGATTCTAGGTTGTAATATCTGAATGATTTGTTTGGAATTAAATTGATTTTTTACGATCCAAGTTGAATGTTGGAACTTTCTGACATAAATTCTTTACACATTTCTAAATATCTCTTTAAAGGTTTGAAGGTACAAGAATGGCGGACCATATTTTAAAAATTACATAGTTTCTATTTTTAGCTCTATTGATTGGATTTATACTTGCAAAAAATAACGTTTATATGAAAGACAATTTAGAATTCTTCATTAAATTCTCGTGTATACTGGACACTCTGTATTCTAGAGTCTAGCTCCGAGGACGAGCTGTCCCCCCGGGAGAAGATTCAGAAGAATTCTACCGGATTTGCGGATTTTTGCGTGAAGAAGATTTCTCAGCATGCTTATGGCAGAAGGGAAATAGAGGTATAATACTTACTTCCTAGCTTTATATTTAGTACTAGCTGAAGGGCCCGGCTTTGCCCGTGGGAAAAAATTTAATTTTTTTTTTTTAATAAAAAAAGAACTAAAAAATTAGAGAATTTTTTTTGAATTGTTTTAGCTTATAACACCCCTGAGTGTCCACAAAAAAAATCAGCCCAGTCTGTCCAACCGTTTTGCCGGCTATACGCAACATATATAAACGAATGTCTTGTTTTTAAATATTTAGTATAGAGGTCAAACATGTTTAATCAAAATTGTGAGATCTCAATACTATCTAGGGTTAGGGTTAAATAAATAAGTTTTCTCCCATTCCCAAAAATAATTCTTACGGCTCTTCAAACGAACTATATTGAAGATTGTTATTCAGATTAAAAACTTGTTATATGTTTATGGATTGCGTACTGTAATGGGTTTTTGTGGTTTATTTTGTTCAAGTTTAGATTGCTGAACAAGAGATGCCGGGTATAATGGCGCTTAGATCAAAGGCCCAGGAGGACAAACCACTCAAGTCTGCCAGGTTAGTTCAAAATCAACTTATTTTACTAGAAAAGGCTTAAAGACTCAATTATCTTTATACAGCGGATCCTATAAAACTACGGAACAAGAAGACGAAATTTAAGCAGTTATTTGTGTATTTAAAGTTTTAACAAAGCAAATTGTTCTTGCATTAGCTTTAAATAAACTGAGGTGAAATGTTTCTGTGGACACTGCAGAATTTCTGTGTTTTATGTTCATTTAGCTTTTCTTACTTTTCCACATTTTGACGAGTCCCACTGTACTGAGGTTTTTTTTCTCTTTTCTGCACATAAACAATAAACATGAGATGATCGAAGTTAAGTTTACATCAAACTTTCAATAGTCTAATTATCTTCTTTTAGTCAGATTAATTCTTTTTAAATATTTTCTTTTAAAACTGCTCTCTGCTTCTCTTGAAGGGTGAGGGTGGGGGGGGGGGGGGCAGAACTTGTTTGTTAAAATTGAACTTTTTCTAGAATTGTCGGCTGTACTCACATCAACGCACAAACTGCAGTTCTTGTCGAAACCTTAGTTGCTCTTGGAGCTCAGGTATTACCTTGGTTGCTCTTGGAGCAAATGTAGTACCTAGGTTGCTCTTGGAGCATATGTAGAACCCAGAGTGCTCTTGGAGCAAATGTAGTACCTAGGTTGCTCTTGGAGCAAATGTAGAACCCAGAGTGCTCTCGGAGCAAATGTTGAAACCAGTGTGTTCTTGGAGCAAATGAAGTACCTAGGTTGCTCTTGGAGCAAATGTAGAATCTAGTTTGCTCTTGGAGAAAATGTAGTACCTCATATAGCCCACGAAGTAACTATGTGGCTATTAGACTTGAGGAATTTCTTAGGTTATTCTTAAAGAGCTAAGCTTGATCCAAGATATATGTAGTAGTTAAGGTTATATATGTAGTATTGTACTACCCTATCATTCTTTGTATTAAAGCCTACAGGTTATGGTACCTTTTCTGTAGGTTGATAGTTAATAATAATGTTAATTAGGTAAGATGGTCTGCCTGTAACATACACAGTACCCAGAACGAGGTTGCTGCCGCCCTGGCAGAGACCGGTATCCCTGTGTTCGCCTGGAGGGGGGAGAACGAGGAGGATTTCTGGTGGTGTATTGAGAAAACTATTAGGTATTGTTAATACAAGGATTTCTGGTGGTGTATTGAAAAAACTTTTAGGTATTGTTAATACAAGGATTTCTGGTGGTGTATTAAGAAAACTATAAGTATTGTATACAAGGATTTCTGGTGGTGAATTGAGAAAACTTTTAGGTATTGTTAATACAAGGATTTCTGGTGGTGTATTGAAAAAACTTTTAGGTATTGTTAATACAAGGATTTCTGGTGGTGTATTGAAAAAACTTTTAGGTATTGTTAATACAAGGATTTCTGGTGGTGTATTGAGAAAACTTTTAGGTATTGTATACAAGGATTTCTGGTGGTGTATTGAGAAAACTTTTAGGTATTGTTAATACAAGGATTTCTGGTGGTGAAAACTATTAGTATTATTAATGAGAGGTCCTATCAGAAATATATAATGATGTTCTCCTAAAAGTAAAAATCCTTTTGCTTCTTTTGAAAATACTTTTTATCATCCTGCAAAAAACTCCATGGAATAAATGTTATTTGGTTTTTATCCCCTGGTAAGTTGAATTGGAACCACGAAACTATAATTTTCAGCTGTTTTTTTTCCTTTTTCTGAAATCTCAAAGAAATCTTTGGTTGTCATTATTCGGTTTGAAAGTTTGCGTTGAGCGCAAAGTTGTTTTATTTTTAACAACATTTTAGGTAATTTTTCGCTGTTTTAGTGCTGATTCCTGGCAGCCTAATATGATATTGGACGATGGAGGGGATGCTACTCATATCATGGTCAAAAAATTTCCAGCAATCTTTAAGCTTCTTAAGGAAATTTTAACATTTTTTCTGTAAATGAATTTTTTTCGAGTGGTAAGAAATAATTTCGCGACGCTCATTAGCAACCCCTCTCATATTAATTTATTTGTAGAACAAGTCTGTTAAAAGATAAAACTTGGGAGTTTGAAGTATGTCCATCATGTACAATGGGAAATATGTTGGTTCCCTTTCGGACTTTTAAAGGCACCAGAAAAATCTGAAGGTTTCAAGAGTTCAAACTGTATTCTGTAAAAACTTGCTTATAATGAATTAAGCAAGGGGGAAACAACCAAAAAAACACATGTTTTTGGATCGTTTTTTGCATATTTCTTATCTCGGTCAATTTTTTGGAATTTAATTTATTTTTTATTTGTAAACTTAATTTTTGAACCATTAGAAGTCCAAATCCTTTAAAAAAAACTTTAGACAGTTTTTATCCAATACGAGGTTGACAGATTCACATCAATTATTCAAAAGTCATGACCTTGCATGCAAGAATAAGTTAAAAATGGCGGATTGAGATCAACATCTGATCTTGATGTTTATTACTCGGCTGAGGAGAAATAGTTTATAATCCTGAACTCATAAACTATTATTTATGGACTCAAGACTAAATATTAATTTTAAACATATGTAAACTTTTTCAACTTCTTATCTTGAGTTTTCATATATTTTACATTTATTGTGCAAACATTAATTTACAGGATAACAAATAAAACAATTGGAATTATCTGTTTATTAAATATTCGATAAACTTCTGTTTTTACTGTTTTTCAAATTTAATTTAACTTTACTTTTATTTCTAAAACCTTTTTTATTTTCAAGTCAATATAAAATTGAAATTGTATATTTAAAGTTTGATTGTTAAAATGTTTTCTGTAGGGTATAGTAGAGGAAAGTGTAACAGGTATCCATCGTCTCTACCAACTCAGCCAGTCGTCCAAATTGACCATCCCCGCCATGAACGTTAACGACAGTGTCATCAAGACCAAGTTCGACAACCTCTACTCTTGCAGGGAGTCGATTGTCGACAGTTTGAAGAGAACGACTGATCTTATGTTTGGCGGGAAACAGGTATTTTTTCGCATAATCTTTTACGTTATAGATTTCTCTTCACTGTGTTTTTTATTTGAGTTTTGTCATATTTCACCAGGATTTTGTTTGAGAGATTTCCAAACTATTTTAACAATAACTTAAAGTTAAAAAGTTTTATGGAATTTTATTGGTATCTTTAGCCGACAAAAATTTAGGAATGAACGTACCTATATGCTCTGCGCTTAAAGGGAAGGTATACGTAATTTCAAATTACCCTCGGCCAACATTTAAAAAAAAGTGACAATATCCGATTCACAATGGAATCATTAAAAGCTTTGTCTGATCAAGAATCCATGAAATATCCATGTTTTAAAAAACTATGTAACTTGATAATTTCTATTGTGGTTTTTCTCTAATTTTTTCTGCCGCAGAAAAAATTAGAGAAATTGTCATAAAAGAAAAAGGGATATCTTCCACGTTAATAATTAATGAGTACCGTTGTGAATTAGGTATGCTCATTTAATTAGAGGGACACTTCAAATTTAGATAAAAAAGTTCGATATATAGACAGTATCATTGCACACGTCATTGAAAGTTCAATGATAAATCCCGAATGAACATAGAGGATTGTGTGAAGGGTTGGTTTCCTCTGTAACGTAAGCATTCAATCGGGAAGTCGTCTTTATAATAAAGCTCTTAGTTTATATATATATATTTTCCATAGACACATCAGTCTGGCTGAATTATTATCAGTTTTTGATTTTTGCAGTTGGCGGGGCTTGAACCATTAATATCATATCAAGTCAATGTCTGTCAGAGTAAAAGCTTCAGTGAAGAAGAAAGACCACTCCTCTATTTTTAATTTTGCAAACAAATCTGGAAAATGGGGTTTTTATCCTGTCTTGCATCAGTTCAAGTTCCCTGTGACAATTTACCTCCCCCCCCCTGAAAGTCTAAACCATATCAACACAATGTTAGACAAAAAAAATATGTTTTAAAACATTAAAAATCATAAATCACTAGCTGAAGTGCCCGGCGTTGCCCGTGAAATAAAAATTTTAAAAAAATTAATTTTTTAACCTATGTTACCCCCGGGATACCTCTGGGTTCCCTCAAAAAATGTCATCCCATACGGTCCAGCCGTTTGGCCGGCTATAAGGAACATATATACAAATGTCTTGTTTTATTATATTAATTAAGTAATATAATTAAATGCGCGCATTTCATACTAAAACGTATTATTAAAGGGGAAAACGCTAAAAACTTCAAATTTTCGTACAATCAGTATTTATTTGATAGTACAAATCTCCCTCATTGATCGTGCATCATGCTTGATGAATGTGATCGAGGTTTCCATTGATTCGTATTTTTGTGAACTGGTTTGTGCACTTGCTATTTTATCTTTATCTCTCTTCTGTCATCCTGTAATTCTTGTTACAAACCAATATCATAAGATGACAATATTTTTTATCATTTGTACTATGAGAGAAAAACTTGTTGAAATTTTCAAAATAAAAATGAAATAAAAAATGTTATATCCTCGTTGTATTGACAATATAGTCCGTGTTTAGATATCGAGATCAATGCTTGATCTCCTCTTTTGTTAATCTTAAGATTATTTTAATCTTTAGTTTGTGTCTAGGAAAGTATCTAAAATTCCACCAATCAATCTTATGCAGAATCCCTAAAAACCAATCAGAAGCCGGGAAATTTGAAATTTTGCTCGCAATTAACTGAGAGAACTCTCATTGGTTGGAATCCGGTAGGGATTTCCATAAAGAGAGAAACAGTTTTCAGCTTTAATTGTCTAGGTTGTTGTTTGTGGATATGGTCAAGTTGGGAAGGGATGCTGTCAGTCCATGAAGAGTATGGGATGCGTCGTCTACGTTACTGAGATTGATCCCATCTGTGCCATCCAGGCGGCCATGGACGGATTCCAGATTGTCAAGCTAGAGAAGGTTATTAAACAGGTAAAAATAATTAAATCAAATGAAATATCATATGTGTAATTATTAATTTTAAATGACCCTGAATTTAGAGGCATGTCCGATTGCCAACGGTACCCTTAAAAGCTTCGTTTGATATCAATAATTTTGACATACATGGTATTAATTTGGAAATTTTATTATTTCAAATTATGATTTCTCTGTGAAGTGAAAAAATTTAGCTAAAGAAGCAATGAAAAAGAAAAAATTAAACTTAAAAAAAATAGGTTGACATTGTGATAACCGCCACTGGGAACAAGAACGTTGTATCCCGCGACCACATGGACAAGATGAAGAACGGATGCATCGTGTGCAACATGGGGCACTCCAACACCGAGATTGATGTGTTGAGTTTGAAGACCCAGGATCTGATCTGGGAGAAAGTGCGTAGTCAGGTTGATCACATTATCTGGCCGGGTGGTAAGCGTATGGTGCTGCTGGCAGAGGGAAGAAGGGTCAACCTGTCCTGCAGTTCAGTTCCTAGTCTCGTGGTTTCTATTACTGCAGTTACTCAGGTAAAATCAATTCAGGGTGCTCCCTTTCCCTGCATTTCAGATCTCTGAGTTCGTTAAACAGAATAAACAAAAAATGTTAAGAAGTATTCTATGGAACTTAAAAAACTATTCCCACAGATTTCTAATTGCTAATGTACTCTAGTTGTACGCAACAATCTGTAACACCGTCACGCTGCTGAAAATATCGCGTATTCTAGCCTTTTAATACAACCCTGCAAACATTTTATCTCCGACAAACCGATGGCGAACATATAAAGTCCATAATTATTTACCCGCAATCTTCGCCATCGGTACAAATAGTCGGTTAAAATTTTCCTGGGAAATATATCTCTGTACTCTCTCTGATTTTCGATCTTGATTCAAAATATTTGAGTAATTTTCGGGAGAAGAATCTGGATATTGCTTAGTTTTGCATCAAACTTTATTTCAGGCGCTGGCGTTGATTGAACTGTTTAATGCCCCAGCTGGACGTTACAAGGCTGACGTCTACCTCATGCCGAAGTTGATGGACGAGTTCGTAGCTTCCCTTCACCTCGCTGCCTTCGAGGCAAACCTCACGGAGTTGTCCGACGAGCAAGCCAAGTATATGGGATTGTCCAAGACAGGACCCTTCAAGCCAACCTACTACAGATACTAGACCCATCTATGCATTGTAAACAGTACATTGTACGTATATGATATATATATATTACATATTTTTAGGTATACGATGATAAAATCCAGCATGTCTTGTAAATTATGTTTTTAATGTCGTCACATCGTGCTCATTTTGTAATCAAGCACCACGTCCGATATGTAAGGTTGTTCAATACGATCTAAATTTAAATTTATTAACTGATAAAATACTTGTGATAAATTGCAACAGCTTTTATTTTATGTTTGGGCGCTAGACTTTAATAAGAAATTTGCATTGCCAAACGAAATTCTGTTTTATAAAAGGAAATAAAGCTAACTATTTTATCTAATTTTATGTTTTTCTGTTAGATAAATGTATTCTACAGAAATTGTGAATAATGTAAATAATGTACGCCCTGTAGTGATCAAATGTCTGCCTCATTTTACAATAAGCAAAGTATTCAAGCATTCTCCAACAAATTAATTGTATTAAGAGCTCAGCTGTGATGAAAGTGTTGCGGTTGTTCGTTCCTCTGTTTTAGATCCGTTTCTGCTTAATTTTGATCGGTTTCTGGTTTTTAAAACCTTTTTAATTCTCAGTTTGTCGATTTTTTATCCATTCCGGGTTAAATTTAACTTATTCGTTAATTAGGGTGTCTCATAAAAAAGTTTTCGGATTTTTTCGCCTATACTTATACACGTCGTTTTAGTTTCCTTAAATGTGTTTAAAGTAGATACAAAGTCCGTTAAAAGGGGATTGTCGATAAAAAAAAATTGCTTTTAAAAACAGTTTTAACCTTAAATATGTCTAATATTCCTCGGTTGGCTTGGTTTTCCTCCAAAGATTTTTAGAATAAAATTAAGCAATTTTATCTTATTTTTCTTAATATGTCGTATATAACTGTCATTGATGATAACTGGAATCTCAAATAAATTAATTAAACATTGCGGAAACTGGTCGAAAATAACCGACCATCAAGCTGAGAATCGGACAAATAATTGGCGGAAACGGATCGACCAAAACAGGAAACCATTCGACAAACTGAGAATTTATAGCTTTTTCTTTACGGACCAAAAATATGCGGAAACGGATCGAAAAAAGGAAACATATCAACAAACCATGAAATTTTTTAAACTTTTGCTGAAAACCGTTAACGGAGCAAACATATGCGGAAATGGACCGAAAAAAGAGGAAATCGATGTACAAACATAAGAATTTAAAACCGAAAACGCGGAAACCGAAAAAAAACGGGAAAAGATCAAAAATATTCGGAAATCCATCCACATATTTGAATTTTTGAGGGATTTGCGATTATTCTTGAATAATGACAGAAATTCCTCAAAAGTTTCCGTGTTGAGGGAGTTGAGGCGTTTCCATAGAACCAGTATTTCTAGAAAGCAATTGTTTTGAGCAATTATATTTGCACCGAGGTTCCACAGTGTGTAAAAGAAGTATTAAAATTCGTGTAACGCATTGATGTTAAAACAAATTTGTTTATAACTTTTCGACATCCAATTTTTCAGGGAGGGGGACGTCCCCCCTGTGGGCTAAGTTTATGTTGAAAACCCCTTGAGCTGTGAGGTTACTTTAAAGGTCGGTTTACATAGCAGTACTTCATCAGACGAAAACTCTTCGTTCCCACGTGGCTTTATTCGAAATTGTGTATGAATCACTCGTAATACAAGGAGTATGAAATAGAAGGGAGATATATGACTAACGCGGCCCGCCCTACCATATGATTGATAATACATTGATACATGCTTTGCAGACGGTACTGCATTTAAATAAGAACTATTTGTCTGATGTACAATTACCGCGTATACAATAACCTATTTTGAATATTTCTGAATTTTTCTTATATTTCTTTCTTATTTCTTCAAAGTATGAATAATCATATGGTAGGGCGGGCTGCGTCAGTTGTATCTCCCGTCTATTTCATACTCCTTCATGTAATACGAATCCAGCTCCAGTAAAATATCAATTGCTTCAAAGTTCACTGCTCTAGTACAGTGTAACCTTTTTGTTTATTCTATGGCAGACTGATACAGCTGAGCTCATGGAGATAACAAGTGTGTGATTTAGATTTAAAGAATCCAGCAGTGATGATCCGAATCCGATATTTATGACTCTGTGAATGATCCACAAAACTGCATGAGTTGTTTCATCCGAATCCATTTGTCTGAGGAGTCTGAGTTAGTTTTAACCCTATTCCGACTGACGCGCCTGCTCATAGATTAAACATACCTTAACCTTCACAAACTTAAATACTTTCAGAGAAAAAATTGTTGAACTTTTTGAAGATGTATTTGCTGAAACTACTGATCCCGAAAACAATACAGAACATTAACAATCTTAGATAAAGCATGGTTCGTCTCTATGTCGGAGGAATACCTGAAACCAAGGTCACAGAGAAGGAACTTCTTAAATTGTTTAAAAGATTTGGATCTATCTCGAAATGCACAATCCTCAAAAACTTTGGGTAAGGATGAATTGAAACTTTTTCGTCCACTTAAAAACTAGCCATATAAGGGGCCCGTAACTGGGTGTTTTTGAAGGGTGGGGGTGCACCGAGGGAAACGAAGTTAACGAGGCGGGGGGTTGCAGGAGGGCAGAGCCCCCCTGCATAGTAAATTTTTGATTTTTCTGTCTGAAAAACTTACTTTATTACCTTAAATTCGTGACGTGTTACAATCTTTTTTATTGCTTAATTTCACATCATTGAACTGTCATCAGCAAAGCATTTTAAATGAACAATAATATCTGGAAACAAATTATTTGTATTTATATAATATAGAACATATATGTTAATAAAATATAAAAAAAACTATTTTAAGATTTGCAAAATGAAATAGGGCAGATAATTGTTAAATAATTAAATAAATGAAATACAGTGATAACCAGAAAACTCTGGAATAGGAAGTTGACTTTTAGACAAGTTAATAATTCACACTGCTAAAAATGGACCATCAGCTTTCAAGTCAAAAAACCTTAACTTTTTCTTTGGAATCTATTAGTATGCAGTCTACTGAATTATAATCTCAATTTTCAGGATATGCCAACTAGAAAATTTTGAGTAAATCTATTTTTAAGATATTGTAGAAATCAAGTGCATGTTCTGGTCTATAAACAAATTTATCTTTAGTTTCAAAACTCGTTTAAGCTGATTCTGGATTTTTTGGTGATAGTTTTTGAACTGTTAATGGCACGGTCTCCAAATTTTGTGTGTTGTCCTTAGCAGTCTTAAGACACTTTTTAGCAAAAATTCAAAGCCATAAGTGAACTGTATGATTGTTTAAGTACTGCCTATAAAAGGGATTTTGAAGTGGAATCCTTAAAAGTCACATCATAAAGACTTTTTCAGGCCGTTTCTAGTCAGTCAGGCATAAAGAAGTATCTGATAATCTTGCTCCACGTTAAACTCAAGTGAATTGCATGTAAGATTGATCATATCTTCATATCTTCACTTATTGAAGAATCATTGAGAAGAAGAAAAATGTTTTGAATTTCTGATTTGAAACCAGATAAATTCGCTTTTCTCATATTTATGATAAAATCAAAACTAGAGGTACTACGAGGTCACAAATTCGCAGCAGTAACTGCGCAAAAATTTGACCCTCTTCTGTTACGATTGCAGTGGATTAAAATATCAAGGTCCCCTTGCACAATCTTCATTTGTCCAGATTTAATTTTCTCCGATTTGTTTAGTTTTGATAAGGTTTGAGTTTTAGGATAAAATACAGTGACAAACTCAACATGAAGAAATTTCTAGACAGAAAACTTGTTTAGTTAGATATAAGGATTTCTTTCAAGTTCTTTTTTCTTTAATGTTTTCATTTGGAAAGCAGTTCCACAGACAATTGTGTTTTTTTTTGTAAAATTGATCATACAAGTGATATTCTTTATTTTTAGGTTTATAGATATTGACACGGAATCTGGAGCAATCAGAGCAATCCAGGAACTTGATGGTTACGCTCTCAAAGGTTCAATAATCAAAGTAAGTATATTTAGATCAATTGATAAAATAAACCAAAAAAAACTCTGAAATAGAAAGACGACTTTTAGACTCAAATTATGACTTTAGTTACATGAGCATGAGAGACAGAAAGTGTGCAGTGTATACAGACCCATATAACTTAATAATTGTGTTTTAAAAGCCTTTTTATTTTGTAACGACATTAAATAAACTTAATTAGTGCTAAAATGTCGTTTTCTTATTTCACAGTTTTCTGGTTCTCAGTGTACCATAATTTGGGATCCAATTTGGAACCAATAATAAGTTAAACAATTTTTAAAATTAATTTCATTCTAGAACACTAAATTGCTATTTAGTAAATGCCTAGATAAATTCTAATTTATCTAGGAGTAAATGAAATACATTTAAAAAATTTTTATCAACACCAGGCGTAAAATAACTTCGAAATTGTTTGAATTAAAAAAAAACACTAAAAACAAATATCGATGTGTGAATATTTAATATTTATTATTTTTCCTAAATATTAATTAGAATTTATAGATTTTAAAAGAATATTTAGTGGCCCATGTGTCAGTGTATAGGCTGTGTTATACAAACTGGTATCTCACTCTAATAAATTTATTTTGCGGAATACCAGTTTCACAAAAAAAAGAAATTAAAGAAGATATTTTAATAAATAAATTGAGCACAAAGAATGAATATAACTTCTACCTTGGTTAGAGGTTTGGATGATCATTATTATCCGGGAGAGCTGCAGTGTGTTTTCTCTCTAGAAGAGAAGGATTGCTACTCTAAAATGGAAGGTCACATGAAATGAAATTACGTGTACTGCAGTCTACACTCTACGGTTCAATTCAGTGAAATAATTCTAGCTTTTATAAAATATCAATTCTGTGTTTTAGGTTCAAAGGATTAGAATTGATAAACCAGCCGCATTCAAGATTTTTATTGTTAATTTCTCACCTCACACTCGAAACAAGGTTAAAATATTATTACGAATATAAATAAAATGTTTTTTTTAAATGACCTGTCATTGTAATTTTAAGAGGGGCATGTCAAATTCACAAAGGTAACTTTTAAACCTGATCTGAGCTGGGAACTTTTAAATAGGATATCCTTAATCCCGATCGGTTGATTAATCTGGAGATTAAAAACAAGAGGAGTACCAGCATTATTTAATATGGAGATTAAGAAAAAGAGGAGATCAAGTATTCATCTCAATATCCACAATTCTTAAGTTTTCAGCTCTGATCAATCAATGGTTTATAAATCCGTTGCCTCTGAAAGCAGGAATCCGCAAGTAACTTATATAGAGAAACCACAAACTAAAATAATTAATTTTCTTAAAGAAAAACTTGGATAGGATAGGTTACCGTTATGAATCGGGCATGCCACTTATGAAACCGAAAGGCACTTGAAATTACGTTTACAGTCCCTTTAATGAGTTTGAACAAAGTAACTTAAAGTAATTTTTAATTTCAAAAGTGGCATAAACGAGCCATAATTGTACCCTTTACACTTAGCTAAAATGTTGCTTAAATCGCGGTGCTTTACGATAGAAAAAAAATGGGGAAAAAATTCAATAAAAAATGAAAGAACTCCTCATAAAAGTGCATTCTATACACTAAATTTGTTATCAGACAAAAGTTTATTGTTTCCAGTCTGATTCATTTTCATGTCAAATTTCGTCATTTCTTAGAATATCGTATTTTGAAAAACTCATTACTACTACTAATAAAGATCTTTGTTCAATTCTCATTTTCTTTGCAATGCACTGCACTGTTTCTAAATTTGTGTTGTACATATATATATATATTAAAGGATCTTCGAGAATTGTTTGAACAGTATTGTACTGTACTGGAGGCAGACATAATGACTGACAAGGCTTACGGTTTCGTTCATGTTGATGCAGGTCTGGGTAAAGATAGAGTGGATCAGATAATCAGGTTCATCATGTTTCAAACTAATAATCTAAACTTAAAATTTAAAGTTTGGTTAACAGAAATTCTATATCAAAGTTTTGTATTGTATACAGAAGTATTTGATATCAATATTAAAGTAATGATCGGAGGAAATAAATATTAAAATGTGTCTGTATATGTTGGTTGCTAATTCTTCTTTTACTCTAACTTTCTAATCCTTATATCTTTGCAACCTTAGATATTTTAAACCATGCGCCCTGTGATCTCACTTATAGTATATTTTGAAGGTTGTTACCACTAGGTTGCAAAGATTTATCAATTAGATTTCGAGGTCAGTTGGTTGACCTGAAATGAGTTTTATTTCTAGAGACTTGAACGGTGTTGAGATGAATGGACGACGGATAAAGATTGTGAGTTCAACCTTTATACCTGGAAGTGAGCCGGAACCACAGCAAGCTCTAATTGAAAGGTAAATACTTTCATCATACTTTATCTCGGTGGTAGATATTAGACCTAAGGTCAGAACTTTTATCTTATGAATTCCGGGATCAAGCATTTATCTCTTTCTATTGCAGACGGATTATTTTAATTCCTCTTCGATAACCTTTAGGGATAATTTTAACGAAGATGTCAAGAATTTGTCCTTTAAGTTAAAAGTGCCCACATTGGATATCGAGATCAAGAATTCAAGATAAACTTACTCCACTCAAAAGTTCCGACATTTTTAGACATTTTCAATTATAAAAATCTAATTCTATAATGAGGGGGTGGGACGTTAACCAAAATTATCTTCCAGGAGAAGGTCTGAAGGAAAAATGGAAAAAGAAGATTTAATGAAGGATAATCACTTAACCTTAGACTCTTTAGCCTTCCTGGCATTTCTGGAACTCATGAAATCCAATGAACTGATGAGTACCGAGACACTGGCTAACCAGCTCTCCGATGTGGTTAGGTAAGATAGTGTCCTAAAAAAGGGTGTGTTTCTCTAAATTAATAGGGTGATAACCAGAAAGTTTTTACAATATGAAGACGACATTGAAACAACACTGAAGTGCATTTGAAGTTGTTACAAAGCAAAAAGCTTTACTAGTAAGTTATTAAATCCCTTATTGAGTGAAATGGATCTGTTTACATTTTACAATTGCTGTGCCTCATGTTTATCGGACTATTGAAAGTCATAACTTGAGTCTTAAAGTCGACTTCCTATTCCAGAGTTTTCTGTTTATCACTGTATATTCTGCCAGAATAAACCTTTAGCACAATTCCCAACCTTAGTTGAGTGGCCCTCAAAACCTTTCTAGGTTGCTAATGCCCTTCGTTTTTTTTGTGTGTGGGGGGGGTAATTTTTCCCTTAATATAAACACATTGCATATTTCCATATGTCGTGTGCCCTATATGGACTAAAACATCAAATTAGAAAATATTAAATTTTTAACCTGTCTTTTAATCTCGTCCAAATGCTTCATAAAAATATACTTTTTTAAACTAATTAATTGACTTCCCGCGTAACCTAATATTATTTAATTAATTTAGTCTAATTGTGTTAACTAGTTTTATTCACTTTAAACTAATTGAATTCATATTGAGTAGTTTTGCTGTGAGTGAATCTAAGATTATTGAACTGATGAACAAGTACAAACATCTCTTCAAACCCAGCCATCAATCCATTACCTTCAAGCAACCAACCCTTGAGGAATGTTTTAGACTAAAGATCTAAGCTTTAAAAAGTTTTTAACTTTTCTTTGGAGAAAATAGCTTAGAAATCATTCATTCATGTTGTGCTTATAGAACAAGAAAGATGCATCGTAAAAGTCAACTTTTCTTTAAGATTAATGAATGGACTTTCTGTTACAACATCTGAAGCATATATCATGTTACCATTTATGCATTACGCAACACGATACAGAGGACATTTTATTTATTATTACATTATCAGCTCTAAAACCTAATAACAGATGCTAGGATTTCTCTTCAAAATCTGTCACAATCTTCTCCCTCCAAAGGTTCGGTTCAAGTTTTCTGATATCAAGATGAAATTTCAAATTGAACGTTGTGAGGACTGTTTGTACGTTGCCAATCTTAGGGGAGTTCTTACAAGAGAGAAATCCATGGTTTACATAACCTTTCATATTAGAAACGCGTATTCAAGTTTGGAATATGTAAATCCAGAGATTGGGTTCAGATCTAAGGATCCTGTTCTTGTTAAAGTCAAGATATCTCTTGTAAACGCAAGACTCAGAATGGAAATTGAAAGCGTTAGTAAAGTTGATGGAGGATTAGATCAAACCTCTGAACCTTCTCCGGGTTCCGCTCTGCCAGCTGTCAACTCCCAACCTTACTCCTGGTCCAAGCACAAGCATGTTATAGTGGAGGATTCAGAAAACGAAATTTTCTTCTCTGACGATGAACAGCTTCAAGATGAGGATCAGATTAAGTTTGAGGACGAGGATCAGATGAAGTTTGATGATGAGGAACAGATAAGGGTCGAGGATGAGGATCAGATAAGGGATGAGTATGAGGATCAGATACGGGTTGAGAATGAGGATCAGAAAAGGGATGAGTATGAGGATCATATAAGGGTTGAGGATTATGATAAGGTCAGGGTTGAAGATGGGGATCAGATACGAGTTGAGAATGAGGATCAGATAACGGTTGAAGATGAACTCAATGTGAACAAAGAACTACCTGGAGAGAATAGTGATGTATCTGAACTGAATAGATTAATACGGTTAATGTGTGAACGCGTTGATCAGGAGGATATGTGTTTACCAACTAAATCAAATTCAATGTATGATCCTAAACCCAAACCAGAATCTGGCGCAGAGCCAGCTGAACCTCGTTCTTTTAAAGGAGCTGCTGCTGCTTCTGAACCTTATTTGAAACATGTAACTACCCCCTTTCCTAAGCTGGAAGCTTCCGCTGAAACTGGAACTGAACCTGCTCCAGTATATGTTTCTCCCTTTGAACAAACATCTGCTTCTACTCAATCTGTTGAACTTTCAACCCCGTTTGTGCTGGAGACTGCAATCAATCCTACTTACTCCTGCGTAAGAGCAGAGGACCAGGATAATAGAATCCCGTTCCTAATAATTCATTTGTTTCTCTCCAATGAGTGCAATTCCCAGTACGGAGTTGGTTCACTAGAAATACGGAATTTCTTGAACTCTGTGGAGATAAATAAATATCTCGACCACCATCTAGACTTCTCTGAGATAGATCATGTTCTCATGTCTCAACTAGGATTGTTCAAGAACATGGGATGCAACAAGTACAGTAGGATTGGGAAGATCAAACTCCAGACTACAGGATTCCTTCACAACCTTATTTGTCTGGGGGAAAACGTCTGGTACAACAATGGGAGAAAGAGCCTCAACGATGCGTTCACTGCACAGTCGATAAAGAACAGCATAATTATTACAGATATTGTCGGTAAGTTTAAAACATTTTTTAACCTCTTTTCAATTATCTCAAACAACAAATATTTTAGGTTTTTTGAGCCCGACCCATCTAAATTCAGTTTATTATGCTACCATACCGACAAGATTTGGTTCAAGTGTTATAGCCTTCACTGCAGACAATCTTCAAAAATCTTCAAGCATGGTTCACTTGAAACTCAGGGTAGTCATAAACAGTAAGCAAGAGGTGATAACAACTGTAATGACAGTGGAAGGAAAGAAGACTAAAGAAGCTTCTGGTCATGTTCCAATCTTCTCTCAAATACAGGTTTTCTATCTTTAACTAATTCTACTTAAAATATGTTAACTAAAATATTCGATATTTTTCAGGAGCTTGAAAGCATAGTCAGAGCTGAGGAAAGGAAAGCCAACCAAATTAATAAACGTAATCTGAAAACTAAATCAAACCCTTCTCCGTTGCCTATTATTGAGCCACCTTCTCCGAAGCATTCAGTTCAATGTTCTTCTAAGATTGGAACTGAATCTTATCCGGAGATTGCAAGTAAACTTTATAATAAGTCTTTAGTTGAAATTGCCAGGGAAGTTTTAGCTCTGGAACCTGTAACCAAATGCTCTACAGAGAATGCTACTATTGCTCCGCCGGAACCCAAAGATCTATCACAAGCGACTGTTGTAACTAAAACTTCTCCAGAGATTGTAACTGATCCTACTCCAGAGACTACAACTAAATCTTCTCCGGAGACTGTAACTAAACTTTCTCCAGAGATTGTAGCTAATTCTTCTCCGGAGAGTGTAACTAATTCTTCCCAGAAGACTGCAACTAAGCCTTCTCCAGAGACTGCAACTAAATTAACTCTGGAGATTTTAACTAATTATTCCCCGGTGACAATTACTATACCTTCTCAAGAGATTGTAATCAATTCTTCTCCGGAGACTGTAACAAATCCTTCTCCTGAGATTGTAAGGAAAATTGTAACTACTCCTACTCCGGAAAGTACAACTAAACCTTCTCCGGAGACTGGAACTGAACTATTTCCCAAACTTGAAGCGTCTTTGGATATTGTGGCAAACCCCTCTCAGGAGTTTAAACATTCATCAGACACTCAAACCAAAGCTTTACCGGCTCATTTAACTAATCCTATTTTGGACACTGTAACTAAACCTTGTCTGGAGAAAGTCAACAAACCTCCCGCAGGGTCTGTAACTGAACCTTCTCTGGAGTCTTCAGTTAAACCTTCTCCGGACACTACAACTAAACCTTCCTCGGAGCCTTTAGTTGAACCTTCTCAGAACACTTCCGCTAAACCTTCCCCAAGGTCTGTGTCCAAAGCACTTCCGAATATTGCAACTAAATCTTCTCCGGAACCTATTTCTAAACTTTCTTCGCAGAAAGCAAACAAAACTGCCGCGGAACCTCAAGCTAAACCTTCTCCAAATATTGCAACTAAGCCTTTTCCGGAACCTTTAGCTAAACCTTCTTCGGACACTACGATTAAACCTTCTCCGGAGCCTTTAGTTGAGACTTCTCCGAACACTGCAACTAAACCTTTCCCGGAATCTATAACCAAACCTTCTTCGGAGAAACTAAACGTAACTCCCGTGGAGCCTCCAGCTAAACTTTTACTGGATATTGCTACTAAACCTTCTCTAGAACCTTTAGCTAAACCTTTTGTGGACACTACCATTAAATCTTCTCCGGAACCTTTGGTTGAAACTTCTCCGAACACTGCAGCTAAACCTACTCCGAAGTTTTTGACCGAAGCTCGTTCGAATATACCTTCTAAACCTTCTCCGGAACCTATAGTTAAACTTTCTTCGGAGAAACCAAACAAACCTTCCATGGAGTCTCCCGCTAAATTTTCTTCGGATACTGCAACTAAGACTTCTCCTAGACTTGTATCTAAACACTTTTCGGAGAATTTAACTATACCTTCTCCAGAACATCTGATTGATAGATCTTCGACAAATCAAGAACAGTCACAAGTATCAGTATCCACTCCTGTTGTCCTAAGTGAGTCAGGAAACCGTTCAGCACAACAGGAACCGTCTTCCAGTATCCAACACTTGCTGCGGATGAGAACTGAGACCGGAGCAGTCTCTGAAATCTCTCCGATTCTTCTCCAGGTTCAACAGTGGAGAGTTGTTCAGGGAGATGGCTCTGGTACACAGGTACAGAGAAATCACAACCTTTTCTAAATCAAGTTCCCTTACAATGCATTGTATATATTTCATGCATGATCATTGATTAACCATTCGAGTTTTCTTCAGGAGATTGAGATTACAGGACGGATTAAAGTTGGAGCAGGAGAACGGATTCTGGCCATCTCAGATCTCGCCGGTTCTGCTCAATTCACGAAGACAACCTAGCGGAAGTTTTTATACTTCAGGTTTTGGTTCAGAATTGAAATATTTTTCGGAGTAAAAGTTGTCCATATTGTTCTTTGACACTTATTCCTTGTTTACAGATATTTCTTTCGTCGATTTTTGTTATTTTGTTCCTTCTTTCATTTTATTTTGTAATCGTAAATTCATTGCATTTTTTGGCAGTCTTTAAATATCCTTAGTGAATATACTGATATCATTTTTCTGTGAACATTGTGTTTTCTTTTGATTTTAATAACGTACAGGAATATTATAATTATACCCGTTTGAGAACAGTTGATATTTCTTTATAATTTGTTATAATCAGATGTCCTCTTTCATCATATCCGGGATATTTTGTGTTCTTAAGTAAATATATTTTTTTCAATACCGGATTATCCATCCTTAATGTCTCGTGGATATTTTAAGATTGGAATATATTTTATTGTATATCACGGAAGAAATTTGTCTTTCTTGAAGGCCTTCAAAAATATTCTCACAGTATTCTTCCGATTATTCATTTATCACAATTTAAATACTAACAAATGTTAGAATTTATTGTCAATTGTTCTATTTGTTTTTAATTATGTATAACAAAGTGTACATGATGTGATTAAAATAATTTGTCGTGAAAATTTTTTGAAATGTGAGCTCTATAAAAGATAAAATTGTTTGAATTTGTTTTAAAGTTAAAGGATGATTTTTTCTAATATTTAAAGGGACTGATTTGGGTTAATTTCATGGTAAACTGATAAGTTCGTTTTCTGATTTTAAACAGAGAATAATCAGTCGTCTTCAAATTAGAAAACGGAAAGCGGGAAAGTTTTATAATTCTCTCAACATTATGCAGACAGTTTCGTAAATAAATATATTCTTCATTAATGCTTCCATACATTACTGGATTTTTCATAACAAAATACAAAGATATTAGTTTTAGATTGTTTCCTGTATTTAGAACAATGGCATCATCATCCAAGAAAGCAAAATTAGGTAATAAGTCTGTGGAATTGAAAGATATTGGAGATCACATGCGATCTTTTGTTTGTTGGACACATTTATAATAAGCTAAATAAATATTATCTGACTATCATTTAATTAAAAAGCAATTGGGTCCGTCCTAGTATACGATTTTTTTTACATAGATAAAATTTGTCATAAGGCCGCAGCGCCCGGCCCCCAAGCATGCCCTAGCCGCGGCGCTCGGCCCCATAGCCTGTCCTATTCGCAGCGCCGTTTTCGGCCTGAAATTGTCTTAACCTAACCTTACCTTAAAATAATTGAAAACGTATAATCTTAATTTTGCTGAAAATTAGTATTTATGTACAAAATTGTATAGTATGGGGGGGGGGGGTCCAGAAATCGTATACTAGGACGTGGACCCACCTTATTTATGTGTTGTAAATCGACCTAAGAGTGTTGGCTTTACGCGTTGTGTTGAGATGGGACCTACATTTGATAAATGAGATTCTCTTTAAATTAAGACTTCATTAAACTTATATCAACACTAACTTGGGAACTGGACTTCCAAAAACTACACTTTTGGTCAATTTCTTAGACGTTCTACCATAGGTAGAACCATAGTCACACTTTGATTACGCTTTACCAGAGCAGTGCAGATAGATACGACCTATCGTTGAACCTAGGATAACATGAATAAGAAATTAAGTCAACTAACTCAGCTAAGTACCAAAATAAGAACATTTCCGTGGTTCTACCGAGTTCTCCAATCAAAATTTGAGGCAAATCGGTCCCGGGATTTATGAGTTATGATCGGACAAACATACAGAGATTACTACTTTATATATTTAATTATAGACGTTTTCAGGGGGGCTATGCATCAATGAAATCTATGGTCTCCAAGGGTGTTTAAAGCCCCAGCGGATGCTGAGCCCCCCCCCCCCCCCCCAATAGGAAATAAACTTAAGTCCGCCTGTATAATATAGATACGAATAAATGCTGAATCTGTACTCTAGACGGTATCTCCGGTTTGCTGATGGAGGAGAGGGTTGAACTAGCGAGCTCCGTCTCCGAGTTCAAGTTTAACAAGAAGAGGGTTCGAGTTCTCCAAGGAGTGGACGGAGATATGAAAAGAGAGTGCAAGGTTTACCACTAATTGAAACTTTTTATCAAACCAATTTCAAATTTTGATTTTACTGAATTTCTTGGTAAAAATTACCATTTTAGTGACGAACAATAAACATAGAAAGGACATTTTATAGACAGGACGTTTCCAAAATTGGACATTTTATTGAAATGGCATTTCATTTCTTCGAACTTTTTAAAAAAAAAATTTTTAAATGAAAAAATCTGTTACCCACGAGTTAAAGCCCCTCTGCCCCCTGGCGAAATTCCTGTATTCGTCCCAGATATCATCGCTGTAAATGTACTACCTTCTTCATGTAGAGTGTTATGTACTGGATGTGGAGGGATAGACGGGTTCAGGATAACTGGGCTCTTCTATACTCTCAGAAGATTGCTCTTGAACTAAACGTTCCTCTTCAGGTTTTTTTTACTTCGCTAAATTTTTCATTTTTTATCAATCAACATCCAATAACAAATTTAGTTTTTATGATTTCTGATTTTTTTTAATTTGTACAAATTTATCAAGTTTTAAATTTAAATATTGATTTATCTCTAGTAAGCATAAGCCTACAGATTTATCAATGTTTATGATGACCTTCCTAGCATCATTTGATTCAGGTTCTTGTCTGTGTTCCTCAGTCTCTAGGAGAACTGACCTTACGTCATTATACTTTCATGTTGGAGGGTCTAAAGGTAGGAATTAGGGAACATTATAATTATTCAACCAATTTCCGTTTCCCCTTCTTAACTCGATGGTAGATATTTTCCTGACAAATTAACACACACACGCTCATACACACACACACCTTAAAAATAAATTTCCCGGACCCACACTGAAACGTTTTGTTGATTTTTTAAAAATATCAAAAAGAAGTTGAAAATTTGCTAGTTGACTAGTTAAAGTACCATTTTTTCCTCAAATCTTATTCTCCATCCAACCCCCCAAACCCCCGCTATTTATTGGTTTATTGGTATGAATATATGCCCCGCCATAATTTCTCTCTTTTAAACATTTTACATTCATTCATCTGTATTTAACTAAACTTTTGTGCAGGAGGTTGCAGAGGAATGCAAAGAGTTAAATATTGGGTTTAGTCTTGCTCTCGGAGAACCCAGTGATATAATCACCAAATCCTACCTGACCAAACACAAGATTGGTTTGCTGGTGGTAGACTACTCACCTCTCAGGTTGTATCCAGATAAAAATATAACAGTAAAAATTGCGGCAAATATGGCCCCGTATTTTTTTGGTGGTCGGTTAGGAAATTGGCTTACTGTAAGGTTGGTCTGATTTTCCACTTTCAGAAGTGAACAAAAATAAAAGTGTTCTTGTCAACAAATTGTCTCTTTGATCATGATTTGGAATAGATGATGCTAACATGGCAATGCCCAATGTACCCTTTGAAAACCTAATCTGATCAAAAATGTGGAAGATTACATTGTTTTCTGGTCCTAAAGTAAAGGGGTTTATTTCAGATAGTTTCTCCGTTGTTGTTAATTATAAGAAAAAATGCGCAAGTTGCTTTTGCAGAGAAGCCACAAATAAAAAAGTGAGAAAAAAACATGGATTTCGCATTCCTACTCAATTACAAAAAGCTGGATACCTTTATAAATCAGGCATTGCCATTTTGTAAATCAGGCATTGTCATCTTTGCATAGAGGTTCCCTTCAAATTACGTTGTTATTCCCTTTTAACCTTGTAAATGTTTAGATATCATAAAGCTTGGTTGGATTGTATACAGGAGAAGATTGATACTCCTATCCATCAAGTTGATGCTCATAATATCGTCCCAGTCTGGATTACCAGTGACAAGCAGGAGTACGCTGCTAGAACCATCAGGTACTGCAAGTATATGAGTACTAGAACATGATTGAACTAGTAGAGTTCATGGATATTGTATAAGATTTGATCATTAAGTTTTGATTAAGTTCTATGTCAAAAAAAAATTACAGTCGCCAGAAAATAAAGGAATTTCATAATACTAAATGTTCTATTTTTTATTTTTTATTTATCCTTGGTTGTCACCTTGCTCAGATCCAGCCAAATCACAGATTTTTACTCAAAGAGCCAAAGAATAAGAAATCAGAAAGTTGGTTTCGATCAGGTTTGAGTCTTCAGACGTGCTGGAAAAGCCATGACAAGTTGACAACTGATTTATCCGTCCTAACTTAGATTGGCTACCAGGAATCCCAAAGTTGTATCAGACCAGGTTCCCTCCTGTAATAGTATTTATAAACTATGGTAGTTTAGACCAAAGATCACAAAGAACCTTGCTGAATATCTGTTTAGGTTCCCTCCTGTAATAGTATTTATAAACTATGGTATTGTAGACCAAGGATAACAAAGAACCTGGCTGAATATCTGACTAGGTTCCCTCCTGTGATAGTATTTATAAACTATGGTATTATAGACCAAAGATATCAAGGAACCTGGCTGAATATCTGACTAGGTTCCCTCCTGTAATAGTATTTATAAACTATGGTAGTTTAGACCAAAGATCACAAAGAACCTTGCTGAATATCTGTTTAGGTTCCCTCCTGATAGTATTTATAAACTATGGTATTGTAGACCAAAGATTACAAAGAACCTTGCTGAATATCTGACTAGGTTCCCTCCCGTGATAGTATTTATAAACTATGGTATTATAGACCAAAGATATCAAGGAACCTGGCTGAATATCTGACTAGGTTCCCTCCTGTAATAGTATTTATAAACTATGGTATTGTAGACTAAAGATCACAAAGAACCTTGCTGAATATCTGACTAGGTTCCCTCCTGTAATAGTATGTATTAACTATGATATTGTAGACCAAAGATAACAAAGAACCTGGCTGAATATCTGACCGGATTTCCTCCTGTAATAGAACATCCAGTTGATTCTATATCTGAGGAAGGTTTCATATATGATTTACTCTTTTGTTGTGTTGCAAGGATATATTTTTCTTTAAAAATCATTTATTTGAAGAAGTTTGAATGGAGTGGAAGTTTTTTATCGCATAAGTTTTTGCTCATGAGAAAATAAGTGATTTTTGTGGCATAGAACGTATCAAGAAAATATTAAATGCAATTTGAATTCCCATAATTTTCATTTTCCGTAACTTCTCAAAATCCGGGGAGGGTTGTGGGGGGGGGCGTATTTTTAAATATGTAAAAGGTGTTTTTTACTGAATCGGATTTAATAATTTTTTGTCTGTAATCTTGAAACTTCTAGTCTACAGATTTCTGGGCTGGATTTTGACGAGGTCTACAAAGGTTTAAAGATTGATCGGACGGGTTGGGGAGTAGAACCAGTCAAGACCTTTACTCCGGGTACCAGGGCAGGGCTCTGCAATCTAGAGGAGTTCTGTGCTAAGCGTATCAAGGAGTACGGAGCAAAGAGGAATGATCCTAATGTTTCCGCTTTGTCCAACCTGTCTCCTTGGGTCAATAATGGTCAGGTAAAATTTTAAATGTTCAAGGGATTGTTTACTTTTTAAGAATGTAAATATTTTCCCATTTTAAAAAATTACGAACACAGCAAAGCCAATCCACAGATCCGGATCCAAGGGGCAAAATATCAACCCAAAACTGGAAAACAATAAATACTTTCTTCTCTTAAACCCAAAAAAAAGTTTTAGCGTAAAAATAAGCGATCAGAATGTTACTCTGTATATCTGTGCATCGTAATAATATGCAAATAATATGCAAATTCTTCTTTTGTAAAAAAATCAGAAAAGAACCCTAATGATTATCTGGTACATTTCGTGGATTTTTTAAAACCATCTTAAAAGTTAAAAAAAAAATTCAAAAATAATTTGAAAATTCTGGTCCTTATGGGCAACTTTGAGTGGTACTTTATAATCCTAACTCTAGAAAATTAACTCATTAACTGTCTTTTTTACATGAATTTTATTTCTCAATTTTAATCACATACTTGTCTAATTTTGTTTTTATTTAGATCTCAATGCAACGAGCTGTTATATACGTGAAGAAACATGGTAAATCTCAAAGTGAAAGTGTTGCTAGTTTTGTTGAGGAGGGAGTTGTAAGAAGAGAGTTATCAGATAATTTCTGTGAGTACAATCCTGACTACGACACCCTGAAGGGAGCCTCGGACTGGGCGAAGAAGAGTCTGAATGAACACAAGAAGGATAAGAGAGAATATATCTACACTAGAGAGGTTCAAAATATTTGAACTAATATAATTTTTTCCAAAATATTTGAAACTTCTTCATGATGTTCTCTTCCGTGGGGAGGGTATTTTAATGAAGGCTCGGATAAAAAAGATCTTCCTACTAAATCCAGTTTTGACAATTGTTTAAGTCATAAAGTATTAATACTTTAAACTATACTTCATGAAAATATTTCCCCCAAACGTTGGTATTAAGTATTAATATTTTAAACTATACTTCATGAAAATATTTCCTTAATCCCCATGTAAAAAAAAAACAATTCTAGAATTCTAGAATTAGTTTAAACTGTTTAGGAGTTTGAGGAAGGGCGAACCCACGACGATCTGTGGAACGCAGCTCAGCTCCAGCTGGTTCGTGAGGGGAAACTACACGGGTTCCTCCGGATGTATTGGGCAAAGAAGGTTCTAGAATGGACAGAATCTCCGGAATCTGCGCTCGTCGAGGCACTCAGGTTTAACAATTTTATCAAGCGTATATAAAATGTAAATCCTAGCTTCGCGCCCATCTTCTATTTCAACTTTCAATTGTGGCTCTATCTGTGAGCAATCGGTTCTTCCATTTTGACGTTTAATGGATACAAACGGACAGACAGAATAAGACGAAAGATTTTCAAAAAATGTCTGAATATTTCAGCGTAATGACTACTAAGATATTTGGATCGAGAATATAAAACTTTTCTCTCTTTTTCCAAATGTCTCTTATTCAAGAGTGCGTTCAAGTTAACGTTCCATTTTTCATCTATTTCGCCAAATCATTGAAAATAATTGTTCGTGCTTGTAGAAATGTTATTTCAAGGTTGAATGATCGATATGCTGTTGACGGGAATGATCCTAATGGTTATGTAGGAGTTATGTGGAGTATTACTGGTATTCATGATCAGGTAGAGATCAATATAAATCCCTGCGCGTAGGATCCATTTCATCCGGACCTGGATCCTTGATCCGTCCTTTTAAAAAAGGGTTCGGGTCCAGCTCATGAATACATATTTCTTTGAGTTTTGTTAATTACTTGAAATTTTTCAATTTTTAATATTTTTTATGCAAAATTTTGATTTGATAGTAAATGTTTTTTATGTTTTGGTTTAAATTTAATAATTGGAAAGGTTTTAATGGCATCTCATTTGTTGAGATTGGTTAGATCCAGATCCTTAAAGCTAAAATGTTCCGAATCCAATGAATCCGGATCCCAAGCACTTAACAATTATTACTTGTTTACATATTGAGGGGAACAAAATTGTAAAGAAGGGACGCCTAGTAGCGCACATGGTGAAGAACAGGACAATTAATGATCACTAAAATTGACACCGATACCTATATTTCAAATCAATTTACTGATTTATTTTTGATTCCTTTCTACTAAATCATTCTAATGGATTGATGCGATTCCTTTACTCCAAATCATTCTACTGATTTGATTTGATTCCTTTTTACCAAATCATTCTACTGACTTGATTTGATTCCTATATTTCAAATCATTCTACTGATTTGATTTAATTCCTTTATTCCAAATCATTCTACTGATTTGATTTGATTCCTATATTTCAAATCATTCTACTGATTTGATTTGATTCCTATATTTCAAATCATTCTACTGATATGTTTTAATTCCTACATTCCAAATTATTTCACTGATTTACCAATTTGTATTCTTCTGTTTTAAATACTTGTTGTGAAGGGATGGGCGGAGAGAGCTGTGTTCGGTAAGATTAGGTTCATGAACTACGCTGGGTGCAAGAGGAAGTTCGATATCAACAAGTTCATTATCAAGTACGGAGCTAAGGTTCACAAGAAGAAATAAGTCCTTGATTAAACAGTTTAAACAAAGCCGACACCAGTATTTCAACGTAAAGACTAAAGAGTGATTATTTCATTTGTAACTTGAAAAACCAAGAAGAAAAAAAATTGATAAAACGACTGATAAAACACATATTTTTACCAAAAAAAGTATTTTCTAAAAATAATAATTCTTTAGTAATTTTTTTTATGTTTTTTTCTGAAAATTCAAAATAAATCATAAAATGTTCAATGGTTTTTTCTCTCTTGGAAACTCGATTGACACTTTTAACCTAAAAATTGTTAAATATTGAATGTTTTTAGATATATATATATATATATCAAAAGTTGCAGAAGAGATTTGGGGTTGGGTAAGAGGATAAGTAGGATTAAGGTAAATATGTCTAGAGTAGAAGATAGATATGGGTCTAGAGTAAAGAATAAGGAGAGATATGGGTTTAGAGTAGAGGATAAGGGGATAAAATATCTAGAGTAGAGGATAAGGAGAGATATGGATCTAGAGTAGAGGATAAGGGGATAAAATATCTTGAGTAGAGGATAAGGAGAGATATGGGTCTATAAGAGTAGAGGATAAGGAGAGATATGGGTCTACAGTAGAGAATAAGGGAATAACATATCTAGACCAGAGGATAAGGAGAGATATGGGTCTAGAGTAGTGGATTAGGGGATAAGATATCTAGAGTAGAGGATAAGGAGAGATATGGGTCTAGAGTAGAGGATTAGGGGATACAATATCAGAGTAGAGGACAAGGAGAGATATGGGTCTAGAGTAGAGGATAAGAAGAGATATGGGTCTATAGTAAAGAATAGAGATATGGTTTATCATTCGACCTCCGCAAATCCGCTATACCCCACTTCTGACCTACGCCAAATCCGCTATAATACACATCCGATCTTTTAGCACGTGGTTTTACAGCTGCTAGATGGACTTGTGGCCCCAGCGCCTCGTCCCCTTGCCTGTCCTAACCGCGGCGCTTGGCTCCTAGGATGTCCTAGTCGCAGCATTCGGCCCAGAAATTGTCTTAACCTAACTAACCCTTAAATAATACAAAAATTAACAGCTGGCGTAGGTCCGATATTGCAGTAGGTCAGAAGTTCAGTAGGGGGATGTTGCGTATAGACGATGTAACAGTACCGATAAGAAGAGTGTAGAGGATGAGTCTAGTGAGTCTAGTGATGCTATCTCATTTGGACTACTGCCGTTTGAACTATTGTTCATTTCAACTATACTGCACGTGGGACCACGTGAGTAGTTTAAATGAACAATAGTTCAAACGAGTAAATTAATATATTGCTCATTTGAACTATTTTTTAGTTCATTTGAACTATTTTCATTTGAACTATTAAAATATTATTAATGAAATAAACAAAAAATAGTTCAAATAAACATAAAAATAGTTCAAATGAACATAAAAATAGTTCAAATGGACAAAAAAATAGTTCAAATTAACAAAAAAATAGTTCAAATGAATAAAAAAATAGTTCAAATGAACAAAAAAATAGTTCAAATGAACATAAAAATAGTTCAAATGGACAAAAAAATAGTTCAAATTAACAAAAAAATAGTTCAAATGAACAAAAAAATAGTTCAAATGAACAAAAAAATAGTTTAAATTGACAAAAAAAATCATTTGAACTATTTTTATGTTCATTTGAACTATTTTTATGTTCATTCTGTGTAATGTTAATCTAATTAATTGTCATGAATATAACTTTATGAATTGATTATAAAAAAAATTTTAAAACTGAATTGGGGTAGAAAAATAGTTCAAATGAGCAAGAAATGCGTTGATTTAAACTACAGGATATGACGTCATGTCAGTAGTTCAAATGAACAATAGTTCAAACGAACAATAGTTCAAACGAACAATAGTTCAAACGTACCATAGTTCAAATGAGAATCCACCGAGTCTAGTTAAGAGGATAAGAAGCAAATGATCCCTACGAAGTATTTAAATGTCGTCTTCTAGTACTTTTTCAACTTATCAAGCAACTATTGCTCATATTTAAAAGTAATTTTGCAAGATATACAAAAGTTATTATTTTTATTCTAGCTGACAGTTTTGCAAAAATATCCCGCTATAGTTTTAAAAATTCTACTTTGCCGCGTATAAACTTTAATATATCAGCTGTGTGTACTTACTACTGAGGAAACCTTGGCATCAAAAACATAAAAACAGGTTTAGCTACGCACTCCCTATCTCATTATCATAATGGCAATAATTGACCTGAAAGTTTTTTGTAAACTCCGAGAATTTTTCTATGGATAGTTAAATTAAAATGTGAAGAAGTTGGACAGTTCCAGAATTCAGATTTGTCACAGAGAAGATGATTTGACAGTTCTCTACCATATGATATCTGAACTCTTTTCCTTCCTCTTTTAAGACTGCAGATCGTCTCAAGTATGGCAAGTTTGGTCTACTAGCAGAGTAAGGATGGAAAGTTTACGGAGCCAGGACGCACTGAGAATTCTTGCTGAGGAAATCCGGGAGCTACGAGATACGTCCTACTCAGAGTTAAAGAATTTAACATGGATCAAGGAAGCATGGCATCCTGGATCCAAAATATCAGGGTTCAAGCTCACCTCGGCTCTGTTTTGTCTTATCATAATGGTTGGTTTATTTGGAGAAGGTTCAGGAGAAAGTCTTTTCTCTGGACTAATCGTTCTATTGATCACGATATTAAACCTAGCGGTCAGCGGTATGGACAGCTACCTGAAGAGAGAAGAGATTTACAGAAAAACAGATAGGTAATAAGTTTGTTTGTTTGAAACTTGTTTGTCATTTTGAACAAATCTTGTCAAATATGTAAAGATTTTGTTATTTTGAACAAGCTTCTCAAGCTAGTCTGTTATGTTGAGCTAGTTTATGTTAGCTTCAAACTCATTAAAAAATTGAAATCTCAGGGTTGTGAATGAGCTTGTAAGAGAAAGTATCCGTGAATGGAATCCTGGAAATTATCCACATCTGCATACACCAATATCAGCTAGTGTTGTGCTACAGTGGGTTATTAGGTCAGTTTTTTAAATAAATCATCAAGTACTATTAATAAAATGCAAAAAAACAAAACATTTTTACTTCATTACTTTTTTCCCTCGATTTATTACAAATCAACCTTCTTTCATTCTTGATATTTTTGTTCCCATCAATTTTAATGAGATTGAATTAGTTTAACGAAGAAATTTTTCTTTCAAAAATTCATGCTTAAGATTTTTTTTCAGGAACAACGAAATGGTTAATCTTCCCTGGGCTCTCCTGGTTAAAGGAGATATAGTTCTTATCAAACCAGGACAAATATCTCCAGCAAGGTTAGATTCATATTATAGAAAGATTCTTCTCAGACTCTCAAAACATAAAACGCAATACATTTTTAACAAAAACTTGAAGTAACAATTAAAAATGAAACTACTTCTGTTAAAAAATAGAGCTAGGAAAAAGTTTTGAAGGAAGTGTCAGAGATCGAAAAAATGGGTTATGCTACTAGGGAACGATAGATGTCAGTGTTAAAAGAAAGGAGAAGAAAAAAGGGGGTTAGAGATTGAAAGAGTCAAGAAAAAAATGCGACAAAGTAGGGAAGAAAGAAGAATATGTCTAAAATTTAAATACTTTAACTGCCCTGAGTTCCAAAATCTGACATTAATATGGTTTGCTTCAGGTGTCAGTTGATAAATGAGAAGATAAACCTGAGCTTGGATCAGGGAGAAACCTTCCATATAGACGCCTTCAAGCGGATGGAAAAGAGTTTGCTACCTGAGTTCAAACCCTCCATGGAACCTCAGAAGTTCCGACTGTCGGAGACACCATACCTGAGACAATTGAAACCAATCCTGAACGAAGCTTCGAACCGTCCAATATCGAAACTTAACAAGCACAAACATTTTCTTAACTCTATCCTGGAGAATATTCTGTTTCCGATCCTAGTTCCCCTGCTCCTAGCCTGGAACTGTTTCCGATACAAGTACAGTTGGAACTGGTTCCCAGAGACAAGTGTCAGTGTTCTTTTTCTTGCAGAGCCGGTTACACTAGGTATCCCTCTGGTTCCACTAGCATTCCCTATCTGGTGGATAATATCCAACCATGCAGCTTTATCCAGTGTTCTAGAGATATTTAGACGCAGGTAGTAAACAATTGTGAATGCAAATTCAAAAGACAGAAACAAATTTTATCTTTAATTAATAAAATGAGCTGAGAAAAATGTAAAATAACATTAAATCAAACACATTATTCATTTAAATTCCTGCACTTACTTCTTAACAAGCTAAAAATATTTCAGTAGTGCAATTCAAACTTCTGATCCGTTCGACGATACAATGGAGACACCAGAGATGGAAGAGAAGGGTCCCGAGGTGACCTGGAGACATGTAAAACGGATCTTAGTCTCAAGTATGGTGGGGAGAGGAGAATATCTTTCACGAACAGAGAACCTACTTCATACACTTGGTTCCGTTACTTCATTCTGTTGCATTGACAAAAAAGGTAAGAAATAAATGGTTTTTTTTCTGAAAATGATAAATTATTGAATTTAGGTGTTTTATCCTGGCAGAATCCCTCAGCGGAGAAGATATTTTTCTTCAAGCCTAAATCAAACCAGGATCTGGACTTACTTAACGAAGATTTTGAAGAAAGTGAGGTATCATCTGAAGTTCTCACGGTTACTCACGACCATAACAATCCTTTTAGGGTAGACTTTGATGATCCTCAGTGGAAAAACTTCATGCCGAACCTGAAACCTCTCGGTCTCTCCATCCTTCTCAACACCTGCAACCTATGGACAGAGGAGAAGTACACCTACTTTTTCCAGCATCTTCTCTGTGAATCTGTCCGGGAACCTATCCAAGGAGATGTCCAAGACACCAATACTCTAGATCTTCTCCCAATACCCTCCAGGGGATGTTTGTGCGAACTTTCCTCCAGGATTGGATTTCCGAGAGGATATGAAAACGAGTTTGAGCTGAAAGAGCAAATGCAAACTTTCCGTCCTGTTATTTCTGCAACGTCGAGAGCAGATTCATTCACCCGGAACCTTGCCCTGGCTAAACTCAAGTTTCCGTTCCCACACATGGTTTCACTCGTGGTAGAGAACCAATACGATAAGAATCTCCAGGTTGTGACTCAAGGTACCGCGGATATAGTGGTTGACTCCTGTACTGATGTTTGGGTTGGAAATGATCTTGTGAATTTAAATGAAGAAATCAGGAAAAAAATCCTCGAGTTTTATCACCGAGCTAGTTTAACCTCGTACTGTTCTGCCTTCGCGTACAGACCAATAACCCGTATTCCGCCCTGGCCGGACAAAGATAATTACCTGGAGTTACCGCAGAACTCATCTCCCTTTATAAACCACTTCCACCAGGGCAGTATGGATTCTATAGACAGGGTTTCCACGGGACCCGATTTTGGCTTAGATCATGAAACTGATGAATCTCTGGATCCGGTTTCTCATCGGGTTTACTCCTGCATAGAAGCTCAGTGTAACCAGACATTTCTGGGTATGGTTCAGATGCAATACCAGGCCAGGGTTGATATTGTTCAGTTTATAGATCTCCTGGAGAAGGCCTGTATCAGGTTTGTACACTTCAGCAAGGAGAATGAATTGAGATCTCGAGTATTCTCTGAAAAGATGGGATTGGAGAGTGGTTGGAATTGTCACATCTCTCTCCGGAACGACTCCGACCTGAAGAACAAGACGAAGCTAATGTACAACAGGAAGTGGGTTACAAAGAAGTTCTCCACTGAGAAGGAGAGTGTAAAGCACTACATGTCTGCATCCGTCCCAGAGAAATTTAATGAATACGGCCGACGACGGACAGACTTCTCCAAGTTCGGAGAATTTCAAAAACCTCTTCTCAATAGTTTAGATAGTGACGGGAGCCTAGGGACCAGGAGTAGTAGTGTAAATACAATGCTCCAGTATGATATGAGTAACCGAGCTCAGCTTCCTTGTGGTATAGAGAACATACGTCCTCATCTACAAGAGATGGATAATGTTCCTCTTCTCGTCAGTCTTTTTACGGACTGCAGTCCAGGTCTGCATTCAACTCATCATGACCCATGATTTATCATTTTCCATACTAAATGTAAACACTTAATTTACCTTATTGGCCTATTTAAAAATACACAAAAAAAAACTATTTTTTGGAACTATGAACACATCTTACGACTCTTTTCCATGGAACCTATTTCCTGATATCCATAGTGGTACTGTCTGTGATAACCATCACGATTTTGCTCTTATAGAGTTTTTAAAAGACCATAATGTTTTTTAGTTTTTATTTTATAATTCCGGCCGTCTGAGACATCTTTAGGTGGAAACATAGTTATGTTACAAAAATTATGGTATAATGTGTGCATCTTGTATTTTCATTAAACTTGCATCATATCAAGATATATTTATTTGTATTTAAGGATCTACCCGTGAGATGGTTAAGATAATGCAGGAGAACGGTGAAGTAGTTGCAACACTAGGCAGCTCTGCTAACTACCATAATATGCAAATATTTCTAGCATCAGACGCTAGTCTAGCTGTAGAACCACTCTATCCACAGGTAGCTTTGGGATTATAGAATTTAGTCATTGGTTAATAATATATCCTCTTAACTTTCTATTTTCATGCCCCCCCCCCCCCTCTATCCACTTTTAAACTAGATTTTCCTTTACGAGACTCTGAGTGGAAAGGAAGAAGAAGAGACGGCTCGTATTATTATGAATTGTTTTTAGGTTTGTCAACATGTCTCCGTGTATTCTTATCCACAGACTGGACTCTCTCCAACCGACCTGGCCAGTCATCTCACAGCAATATCATCCTCAGTTCTGTTCAAGCGAGATGATCAAGTTACTATCTACGGTAGTATTGTTGCCAGTAGAAGACATGTTCTAGCTCTCCGTCATATTCTTCAATTCTGGTGTTCCTCCTCCCTCTTCTTATCCTTCTCCGTTCTACTTTGTTTAGTATTCGCCCTGCCTAGTCCTGTATCAGCTGTTCAGCAGGTTATCCTCTGTATCTTCGTTCTTCCTCTTCTTTCAACCGGCTTATTCTTCTCTGCTTCTGATAGAAATATCAGGAACATATCGACAGGTTAGATTGGACTTTCAATTCTCAAACTAAAATCTTAGATTCATTCTAATTTTCATCTAGAATTATTAGAGTATCAGTGTGTGTTTTTTTAATTTATACTTAAAATTGTATTTTGTAAATACTAACCACTGCTTAGTGCATAATCTTTAAGTTTATCCATCGTTGAGAAGAAATTTTGAATTACGTAATTTAGTTTTAGTAAATCTGTCAAGATATGTTGTTGTCATTAATAATATAAAGTTTAAATGTCAACTTCAAGGATTTATATTGAGATTGAGTTCAGAATTAATTCATTTTTCATTACAATTCCTAAGCACGTGATGTAGACTCGATATACACTTAAAATGAGATTTTCTATTTCTTAGGTAAAAACTGTTCAGTTCATCTCTCCCAAGATATATTCTGGTATTCGAGCTGGTGCTACGGTTGTAGGTTTCTCATCCCTATACTCTCCATCCTTACCTCTCACTTTATATCCATCTTCCATATTCTCCAGGTAGGTTTCTACATCCCTATACTCTCCATCCTTACCTCACACTTTATATCCATCTTCCATGTTCTCCAGGTATGTTTCTACATCCTTATACTCTCCATCCTTACCTCACACTTTGTATCCATCTTCCATATTCTCCAGGTAGGTTTCTACATCCCTATACTCTCCATCCTTACCTCACACTTTATATCCATCTTCCATGTTCTCCAGGTAGGTTTCTACATCCCTATACTCTCCATCCTTACCTCACACTTTGTATCCATCTTCCATATTCTCCAGGTAGGTTTCTACATCCTTATACTCTCCATCCTTACCTCACACTTTGTATCCACTATCCATCTTCCATATTCTTTAGGTAGGGTTCTGCATCCCTATACTCTCCATCCTCAACCTCACACTTTGTATCCATCTTCCATATTCTCCAGGTAGGTTTTTCATCCCTATACTCTCCATCCTTACCTCACACTTTATATCCATCTTCCATATTCTCCAGGTAGGTTTCTACATCCTTACCTCACACTTTGTACCCATTTTCCATATTCTCCAGGTAGGTTTCTCATCCCTATTCTCTCCATCCTTACCTCACACTTTATATCCATCTTCCATATTCTCCAGGTATGTTTCTCATCCCTTTTCTCTCCATCCTTACTTCACACTTTCTTATCTCCAGACTCCAGATAGGTTTCCTATCCCTATCTTCTCCATCCTTACTTTATATCTATCTTACATATTCTACACTCCACCCTCTAATCTTTGGAGTAAAAGAATGATAAATTATAATCAAATTGTAATTTATTTTCTCTTTTAAACTCATTTTAGACTATTTTTTTTCGTAAAAAATTTTATTCTATATTAAGAGTTCTAAAAAACTTGTATGCAGTAAATTTTTAATTCGTAAATTCTAATGAGTGGATTCCAAAACAGTTTTTTGTTAAGGTATGTGAGAAGGAGTGTATTGTTGGACTATTTGTTCTCCAGGACGTAAACTCGACCTTTATCACCCTCTACCTTATCCTCATCTCCCTTACCTTTGTGTCTAGGACGGATCAACTCTGGAAGTTGAAACCCAGGAAGAGTTGGCAAATCCTTGTAACAGGTTTCTGTATATCCGTCCTTCAGATTATCTACCTCACCGTGAACCTTGTTCTATACGAAGCAAAGTATATCTCCGTCTTCACCTGGAGTCTGTACACCTTCTCCCTCTTCCTCACCATCATACTGAACGAATTCATTAAACGTCACGAAATCAAAGTAAATCTCAGATTTCAGAAACGAGCTCGCCTCGACTTTGGAACTAAACTCGGTATAAACTCGCCATTTTAGATTTATTGTTTCAGATGTAAATTTACAGAATGCCGGCGAAACAGAGAAAAATTGCCGTTATGGGATCTAGGTCCGTCGGCAAATCAAGCTTGGCCATACAGTTTGTACAGGTAGTACACCAGTTTTGCAGTACAGTGTGTGACTTTAGTAATATTGTAACAGTTTTAGCAGTACTCGTTAGATTTTCAGGTAGTTTTTTCTCATAATAGTACACCCAAAATAATTCGCGTTAAAAATGTATTTATACATTAAGACAAAGTAAAGGTTGCAATCCCATCAGGCATTGTTCCAACGCGCCTCCTCCCTGGGACCGAATTTAATGAATCTGAGCTACGTCGCTGAACTACCAACCACTGTTTAAAATTTGAATCACCGATTCAAAGTTCAAGATTCAGGAAGGATTTAAATCGGTGATAAAATTTTGAACCGCGACTCGGCGGTAGGCAGTTCAACGACGTTCATTTAATGCCAATACCGAAGGGATATTGAGATTTAAAGATCTAAGGTCTAGATCTTGATCCGATGATGATGGAATTATAAATATTTTGCGGTGTTCTTCTCTGTAGTACTCTAATTTCTACAATGTACATGGTATCTTTATATATAGACGAATGTTTAATGTTTAGGGTCAGTTTGTGGATTCCTACGATCCTACAATAGAGAACACATTTACCAAGGTTCTTAAATACCGTGGACAGGAATACGAGGTTCTAGTTGTAGATACTGCAGGACAAGACGAGTACAGTATCTTCCCTACACAGTACAGTGTAGATATAGACGGGTACATTCTTGTGTACTCCATTGACAGTGAGAAGAGCTTTGAAGTTGTACAGGTACTTTCAGAACAATACTAATTGAAAAAGCCAACCTGTGACAAATCTGTCGACCTTGACCTTGACCTGAATCTTGATCTTGATTAATTATTTAGATAATATATGACAAGTTGGTTGATCTTGTTGGAAACGCTAATGTTCCTCTGGTGCTAGTCGGGAACAAAAATGATCTTCATAATGACAGAAGAATAACGCAGGTAATATCCAAAACAAAATCTATCTTATAAAAAAATTTACGCACTGCTGCTGCCCTTAAGATCATTTAGGATCAAAGTATCCTGAAGTCAGATTTTATGTGAATCTCGGAATTAAGCATTGATGTCAGATTACGTATAACTTGCAGGAATACTTTTAGTTGAGGGATCAAGCATTTATCCTCAAATTTAAAAGTGTCCATATTGGATATTGAGATAAAGCGTTCAAGATTAACGATATTCCAAACATAAGTTCCGACCCATGTTTTGCTTCAAGAGCTGCTTAATTTTAAATATTGAAAAATTAGTTGCATTCCTACAGCCTAAGAGAGTAGAGCTCAGCTCAAAAAGATCTCTGCACTGTTTCCAGTGGACGATGAGAAAGGTGTCTACACATAGGAGAGAGGGAAGGCCAGGCGGCCCGAACCCCGTGCTCAGTAAGCTAGCCTCTTTTCTTATCTACAGTACCCACAGCCGGGGTAATATCAAGATATAGGAATAACAAAGAGCTAATATGTCTTACAACTATTCCGGTTTTATACCCACTCCACTTAGCGATCGGAGCCCTTTCTGGAAGGGCCCTGCGCCACAGCCGATAAAGGGACAACTCCGCATTCTGCATGCAGCGGTGCAAACTGAATGCGATACTAGCTAAGGAATTCCGCTGGACTGGGAAACATTATAACATGTAGACATATGGAGTGTTTTTTTTAACAAAACATTCCTGATACGCCACTCCTACAAACCCTTATCCTCATCTTTACTCTCCTCTACCTACCATCTAACCTTCTCACAAGCAGCAAAATGAGACCCGAGGACATTTCTCTGTTGAATCCTTAAACAAATTACCTTTGAGCGGGATCACTTGATTATCTTTCATTGAATAGCCACCCATCTTGAATAGGAAATAAAAGTGTGCGGTTCATAGTAGGGAAGCTATTACTCCATCGCTGCATTTAGAAACTAAATAACTCATAGTTCTAGGAGTGGTGACCTAGAAAATGCAAGTAGACAGAATGTGGAGCTAAGGCAGCATTTACAAACAAGCAAAACAAAAAAACAAAAAACGGAGAGGTGAATCTATTCAATGAAAGGGTGATCGTGCACTGTCTTAATGGCGAAAAGACAGCGACTCGTAAACATACTTTCAAAAGCAGTGCCAAACTGGACAGGCAAAGGGATGCAAGAAGAAGATAATCTGCAGACGTGCAGATGGAGAAAGGAGAAAAAAGATGAACTTTTGAGGTTATTAATTATGCCTCGTACCATTTTATTTTAGGAATATATAAAAAAAAAATATAAAACACTCGTTAAAAAATTTTGTAAACCATTCCTGTAAGTAGTACATTAAGTTTTTTTTATTCGTTTTTTATCAGAAAATACATGCAAAAAAAACGGACCAAAAACGATCCAAAAACGTGCTTTATGTTATAAATATCGTTTGGATCGTTTTTTATATTTTTAGAATGGAAATATTGCAAAGTTTAATCAAAGCAAACTTTAACAGAATACAGTTTTGAAATCTTGGAACTTTTTTTTAATCTAAAAAAAAACAAAACTATTAATAACACAACCTGTAAGGATATCTAATCTTGAACCTGTGTACAGGAAGCGGGTAAGAAGCTAGCTGGAGATATGAAAGCAATGTTTCTCGAGACAAGTGCCAAGGACAATCAATGCGCTTCAGATATTTTTATCAAGTCACTTATTCAAATAGAAAAGGTGAAAATTAAGTTTATTTTCATTTAAAAGTACTTTATAGGGAAATATTTTACTAAGGGTCCTAGGAGTTCAAAAATCAATAGCTCTGGAGGTAAAATAGGTCAAATGATGTAAATTCTTGAATTTATACACTTTTATCATTTTTTTGACGATGTTGGCCAGGCTGTTAGTTTACTTAATCAATCTAATGGACAGTTCATTAAAATACCTAGTAACTTGGAGAAAGGTCTGAGAAAATCAATAAATAATCTTAAATAAAATTAACCATTCTTGTCTTGTTCAGGCCGAAGGTTCTGGTGTAGAGGAGAAGAAAAGTTGTATAATCTCCTAAACTGGAAACTAAAGCATTTATAGTTTTATACTTTACAGATGGAAAATAAAATGGCGCTGGATACACTTCCGGACCTGGTTCTGGAGAATATTCTCAAGTATTTCTCCTATGATGAAATTGCGAAGTTTCGCTCTATTAGCACCAAGTTCAACCTTATATGCAAGTCAATGCTGACCAAAGGGTTCAAGGCGGTGGAGAAGTATCATCTCAAATGTTTGAAGGTATATTTTAATCCGATTTCGTCATTTTTCTGATGTATGTCGGGGAGGGGGGGAGGCAAAAATTAAAATCATTGAATACGTTACGAGCGGATGAGGAGCGCCGACTCCTACTTCATTAAACGACGGGTTGTCCGATGATAATAACAATGTTTGCTCTTGAAAAAATGTATCATTTTTTCTAGGAGATGAAGGGTAAACTCCCCAGGAGAGAATCTGAAAGGAGAGGTAAATTAACACGTTTAAACTCATTTTGCGGAATATTAAATGGGTTTCGAGCATTCCCAATGACTGACCAATGCACACTGTCCAGTGGCTATGATAGATTGTCATCGATATGCCTTAATGTGAGTGTGGTAATATCTTTGTTAATTGAATATTACCCATTAGCTAACGAGCGATCATGAGAATTTTTATCTTTTTTTTTAGTTACATAAAATGTATTTTAAATATTTAATCGAGATGTATGAAACTCATAAATAAGATGTCCTTTGTCCACCGCAATCATTTGATTGATTTGAATTTAAAATAAAATCATGTACTCTAGATCATCCCCTGGCGAGACACTGTGATATCCTGACAGCTATTGAGACGAGGATCTCCCTGCTAGGAATGACGTTCATGAAGTTTATAGAGTTGGATCTCTGCTGTTTTATCCCAGGGAAGGTTATTGATGAGATTTATTCTGTTCTCAGGAATATTCAGAGCATCAAGAATCCGAACAGATCTTGTGAAGTTCTCCAGGTAAATATGATTAATTAAGTAAGATTTTTGTTCGAAATCCTTCATAGCTCTAGTAATTATGACAGCAAAAAATGGCAGACCACATTTTGTAAATCGCAGGGCTAGGGATATTTTGTGATTTTTGTCTCGTAAAAAAATATTGCTTAAACTAGGTTACAGAAAATGAATGCCGATAATTATTTCTAAGTTTAAAGACGACTTTCCATGTCTTCAATCAATATTAATATTATTTCGGTTTATTTAGAATAACCCTGTAGTTACTTACTTGCTAACTGAAGTTAAATAGAGATTTCATTTTTTATGTTATTGAAATTAATAATATTGAAAATTTAAATAATTTCATGTGTCCAATAATTTTTAACACATTTTCATATGTCTGTAAGGTCACGTAAAATATTTTTGTACTCGATATTTATTAATTTAATCTATCCCCACGTAACGTCATATCTTTAAAAACTTGTATATTTAATTCTTAAATTGGGACTATATCATTTAAATCTAGGAACTGCGAGATATCAGCTCTATGGCGATGGAGTACTTTGATGAGAAGATAGCTCCTGGTTTAAGATTGTATCCTGCATCTCCGAACCGTCTAAACAGCGGATATTTCTCTGGAATATTCTCTTCCGGGACGGGATTCTCTCTTAGTATGAGATACTCTGATAGTTTAAGTCCTCCTAGTACACCTCTCTGCAGACTTCCTCTAAACCAGGCAGTTTCTGAACCTGTACCAAGGTTAGAATTATAATGTTGGTAACATTATTTTTTAAAACTTTTTATTCAAAAATTAATATATTTTTCCCAACTATGAGAATAAACCCTAAAAAAGCTCCGCGCAATCATTTCCTTACTTCTTTGGGGGGGGGGGGGAATGATTTGCAAAAAGGAGGTGGGGGGAGGCAACAATTGATTTTTAAAGAAAATATACACCCCTTGCTATTGATGCGTTTGAAATGAAACGTTTTTATCACAGTTATAAAGTTTTAAATAGTCAGCTTTTTTAAAAACATAACAATCTTGATTTGCCACTAGAATGCTTTCTATCATTTTATTATTTAAAGTTTATTTTGATTTTAAAAATATAGATTTCTTTGACTTTATTCCCATAAAGCAATAATTGACTGGCTATTATTATAGCTTTAACATTTATATCTATTTCAGAGCTAGGCCAAGTTTCATGCGCGCTCTTCAAACCACCGCAAAAACTCCTAACCGAAAACCGTCCGTAAAAGCGAGTCGTCTGGTCCGCGACCTCAAGAAGCAGGCAGACTCCTACAAAACTGCCGTGGAGTCCCAGAACAAGAAGATGTTGGAATTGGACCGGAGAATCGACCAACAGAACGAGCTGATCAATGAGCAGAACGCCAGGTTGGCAGAGCAGGAGGAGAAGTTGGCACAGATGAGCCGAAGACTGTCGGAGAACACGTCTCAGTTCACAGAGATGGATGAGGGAAAGAGCAAGATGATGACCAAGATTGATCTAGGGATGAGAATGCATCCTTGCTCTAGTAGCAGCTCACAGCCTGCACTGAGTTGTGAAACCTTACCCCGAGGGGAAAATACTAAGTCTAGGTTCGGAGAAGATGAGAATATAACTCGTCCAAGGAAACGGGGAAGATCTGATGATATAAAGGTTTAGGAGCACTTATTCATCAAAATATAATTTTTCCGAAAAAGGTTAATAATTTCTCGTAAAACTAAATTTAGAAGAAAAAAAATAAACATGAATATTTGCCGTTGAAGGAGGATACAGCGACGGCCTCAGGAACTCCTAAACGCGTCAGAAAATAAACCTCCACTATCAAATTTAACCAAGCTGATCTAACTTCATTCAAGATTCATTTTATAAAACCACCCTATGTTCTACTGAAGTTAAAACCTTTCTTAATTCCAAATAATTGACCCGTATTGTCATGCACAATGTTTATTTTTTACCCTGTTCTGATGTTCCTTTCTCTTTTGTTAACTTTCCTTTTTAATCTTAAAAAACAAACAAATTTTCTTTTTTTAAATACAAACAATCTAATATAAATAATATGCGTTTTTGATATGTAGCTTTTTATTGTTAGTGTTTTTGTTCAAGGTTTTTTTTGGCTTACATTTTTTAATGTTTTTGGTTTAATGAGGTCGAATTCTAGGGGTTTTTTTGGTTTATTTAGGTTAAATGTTTTTGATAATATAATTTATTTTTACATTTTGGTTGTTTTAATTTAAATTGTTAAAGTCACTGGTTTGGTAAAACCTTGATAAATTGATTGCAATATTTTTTTGACGAATAGAGAGCGAGTTACTGTTGAAAATTGTTTTGGCTTATTTTAAAAGCAAAAGACTCGATAGCTACTGCTGATAGTGCAGAGAAACTATATGAACTATTTAAATCTTGAGTTAACTTAAACATTTTTTCGACTGATCAAGTTGGCTTATCGCCTTTTATGAGTAAAGTGTTATTTTTTTCAAACAAAAAATTTCATTTAAATGAAAATTTATCAGTTTTGCGAATCAGTTTGAATATTATTTTTAAGGAAAAATTAATTAAGCCGGAACCATAAATACAAATTTTCAGATTGAAATTGTAGAATAATCGCTTGATGTCTTATTTGTTTTCACCAATTTTTATTACCTATCTCAAGCCAAAATTAGTTCTAATTTATTATTTATATTTGAATAATAATGGCGCCAAACAACAATAAAAATTGTCTAAAATCATCCTGTTGTTTAGATACTAGGGAAGGAAGCATTTCAATTGCCTTTAATATTATTGACTTAAATTTTGCTAATGTACATTATTTAATTTGTGCAGCACATTGTTTTGTATGAATGAAACAAACCTTTTTCTAGATTCAAATCTTTTTTGTCTTATATATATATACCGCAGAATATTTCATATTTCAATAAATTATTTTACTATTTTCATATATTTTTAGTCAGAATACGGATCCGAAATGGAAAAATATGGATCCGGATCCAGGTCATTTCTGCAAGATTTACTGATAAAAATTTAATAAAGCAGAATTTTCAAAATATTAGTGTTTTTTTCGCTTATATTTATGCTAAAATTTGATGAACCATTCGGAAATAAGGAAATTTTTATGTTATGATCTTACTTTTTTCAAAAGTTCAGATTAGGGTATTGAGATTAATAAAGTTTTTTAGCAGTTTTTGGTTGATATTTTACCAGTTGGACCAGAGCTGAAAACTTTAGAATGCTGGATATCGGGCCGGATTAATGCTTGATCCTCTCTTTTTGATAATCTCAAGATTAACATAATCTTGCAAGATTATCTTAAAAGTGTATGAAAAACGATAAAATTCAAATTAATATTTAATTTTAATCATCTGCGAAACTGTAGCAGCCAATCAGATAAAAGTGGGAAACCAATGAGAGAACAGAAATATTCTCATTGGAGAAAACAACGGATATCCAGGGAGAGAGAAAAAGAGTGGATTAGGACAAAAATGAAAAGTTTCCACAGTGGATATTCGGATCAAGAAGTCAAGATTAAAGTTTATCCATTCTAAAGTTCCCAGCTCTGGATCCGTAGATCCGCAATTTTTGCGGATCCAACGGATCCTAAGCACTGGCTCCTGCGTATGGTTTTAACAGTCTTACAGAACCTTAGAACACGTGCAGATCATGCATAAACAATATTAGCCTCTTCCTTTTAGAAGATTATGTACAGGGTTACCCACAAAGGATAATAAAGACGATCTAAAACGCTTAAAATATCATAATTCCAAGGTTGAATTAAGTCTACTATTTTGATTCTAGTTGTTTAATGGATAATTTAATGATTTGGTAAATAAAGAACCATGGATACAGGGTGACAGACAGTATAAATTCCCTACTCATTCTTTGTGGGTAACCCTTTACGTGAAAACTTGTTCCTTGACTGTCTACACTCGAGGCTCAAAATCCTATCCTGAGAATGCCACATCCTAAACCTTATTAATATAGTGTGTCCCACTAAACATGACAGTTGTAAGATTTCAAGACCGTCTTTGATCTGTTCCAACTGGTCAATTTCGAACGAAATTTTTATATCTCCGCGTTAACGAACAAAGAATAGTACTCCTGCACCCCCCTCTTTAGTAATGATGAGGCTAGGGTTCTTAGCCCCCTTTTTTTTTTTGAAAAGTTAGTAGGGTTAAGCCTCCTTTAAAGCCCCTTCCCTAACTCGACCCTTTTCCCCCCCCCCCCTCTGCAAATACTGGCAATGCTCCTAATGATAATGAATCTAATACTAGTAGTATTTTGGCGAATGTAAAGAATATAATCAGACTACACTTGATACTGCATACTTGGATATACTCTACACTAAACATACACAATATAGTTTATACAGGGTTCAATTCTAAAAACATTCTACAACTTTGAGTCATAAGTCATTTTTAATCTGAAGAGTTTTTATTGTTTAAAATAAGAGGTTTCAGCGAAACAAAAACATTGCTTGATGAAACAAAGCTTTAAGGGAACCGTTGTAAATCGGACATTACCATCTTTGCAATGGAGGGTCACTTTAAATTAAACTACAGTCCCTTTAAGCCTCACCATGCTTGAGTAAACCTGAATCTACACCTCTTTCTCAAAACTGTGGAAAAAATAAATTTGTGTAACTTCCGTTTCTCTAAAACCATTTATCTTCGGGATTTCTAAATCTTTTTAATTCCAGACTGAAACCGAATGATTTATTTTCATCTCAAATCTTTTATTGAATAGCAGTAAACTTTTTATCGTATGTTGGTGAAAGGAATAATAGAAAAAAGTATTTTTTTTTTAAATATTCTAGAACAGTAACGGCCCATGGACAAATTTCTGTACACGTCATCTTTCTTTATTTTACTTTGGAGCTAGCTAGAAGCATATTTATATTGTTTTATAACATTTAAATGAATCTTATTTTACTGAACAAATTAAACTGTTCTCAAAACCATAATTCTTATAGTTGTCTAGCATTGATAAAAATCATTGAAGCGTACAATACACATTTTACAAAGGAATTGATTACTCGCCACAAACTCTATTTTTCAAATACCTATCTTTACAAGCGGATGGTATAAACCCTTGATATTTTAAAAGTTGAATATTAATCTTTGAATGATATATTAGAGGTACATCTACGACATTAGGTTGCAAAGATTTAAGTTTGAAAAGAACCGTAGCGAGTTATCAGTTCCTTCGCTTGAATATACTGGAAATTAAACAATGATATTAAAAAACAAATGTTCTCGAAAATTCATATATATAGTTCTTTAAATATCACTGTTTCTATGTTTCTCCTATTCCCGCCTACTCCGAGTTGTCCTAATCTCCGCCTCCTCCTAGTTGTCCTAATCTCCGCCTCCTCCTAGTTGCCCTAATCTCCGCCTCCTCCTAGTTCTGTTTCGTATTGTTTTCTAAAGCAGTCTCCTTGTGGGAAGAAATCCCAGCACCTGAGAAATAGATAGTTCATGATAATACTTTATCTTTCTTAAAATCTCTTGTCAGGGTTTTAATATAGTTTTATAAATGTTTACCTGTTCTGATACATATCCCAGACTAGGGTTTCCTGTCCAGTGTAATCATTCTCATCCTTTTCAATAAGATACTGAACAAAGAACAGGTAATTTGCAAGGTTGTGCTCCTTCTGCACATGGATATCAAACCCATGCGGAACCTTGTCAAAGTAATCCTTTCCTATCCCGCATATAAAGCAGTTGTTTTCTAGTTCGTCTTCTACTCCTTGCATTTGGTCTCGGAGTGCTCCGAACGCGTCAATGATGAAACCCTGGATGATTGCAAGAAGAATGACGATAACGAAGAAGAAGAATGAAATGTCAAAGAGTATTCTGACGTACTCATAATCATCTCCGTCCGGAGGCTCGATTTCGTCTCCGATACCTCCTCCGGCTCGAACTCCTTTGTACAGATGGAAAACGAAGCAAGTCAACATATCATGACATTTAGCATCAGGTTCTCCTTCCTCCTCCTCAGATACGTAGAACTTCCTAAAGAAATTGAACGCTATCACGGTGTAGATGTAGACGATGATGGTCAGAAGCATGACGGTCAAGACCAACTGCTTCCCGTTGTGTGTGATAGCCTGCAGGATGATCCTGAGAGCAGGTACTCCTACAGCTACATCAATCAGATGTGCAGCAAAGAAGAAGTAGTTGTAGTTACCCAGGATAGAGAATATGAAGTACCAGAGTTGATAGAGGAAGGAGTTGTCTGTTACAGTTACTCCAGCCTTCCACACCTGATATCTCCAATCTATCCCCAGGAAGACCTGCATAATTCCTCCCCGGTCCTCCGTTTCCGTCTGAGAGCACAGTGCACTCTTCTCCATCCCTAAAATAGTGTTGATCTGATCGAACTCGAACTGATCTGAGTACTTCTGTCGAACTCTCTTCTTGATAAACTTGTCCCAGTAAAGGCAGGGGAAGGATTTAGCAGAAATGACCAACTTGTCCCAATGAGCCTTGATATCATCGTCCTCTGGTTGCTCGGAGATGTATAAACCTTCGAACTCCATCTTTCGTGCAACCTCCTTCTCTCGCTTGAAGATTCCAAGAGGAACTTTCAGATTGTAGTAAGCGATCACCATGCAGAATGAGACGATAGCGTGGATGATTGCAAAAGTTGAGACAAGGTACTCGATGTAATAGAACTGCTGATCAACATGAATCCATTCCTCAGGATCATCATCTTCCCCGTCATCCTCTTTAACCTCGCCAGAACCATCATCAGCTTCCTGGTCTTCAGATAGTTCATCATTATCATTATCATCGTCATTTTCAATAGCTGTGGCTTTGTAGAATAGAAGAAGGAAGTTTATTATGAAAGCAATGGCCAGAGCTGCAAACTTCATGTTGAAGAAATTTCTGAACAATTATTTTTTTAAATAATATTTCACATTTTATATAAACATAATTCTATTAGTTCATTCTACCCTACCTTGTGAGAATACCGACAATCTTACGGAAGAATATTCCAATATCGATTTGAGCAAGAGGAGAAGGTTCGGTTCTGTGCTTGGCTCTAGATTGAGCTGCTAGCATTGCTGCTTCTTGTTGAGCAGCTACCTCCTCCCGTTCCCGATCCATCTTGGCCAACCTTAATTACGGAGGTAAAAATCTACAGAATGTCCCAATAAACATGGACAGTAACAGACGACCTACAAGTCATCTTTAATTTCATATAGCTGAAGCATTGTACAATGTACGTCTTTTGGGCTTCCAAAATGTGGTCTTCCTTCTTTTTGTCTTTAGAATTAACGTAGATATTAGACTTAGGATAATGTTGATTTAATATATTTCCCAATATCTCTGTCAATTTTATTAGTTCTAAATTGGAAAATCACTTTTCATAAAGCCCAGGATAATTACTGTTGTTCGTTGATTATTATAATTAAAATCCCATGCAGATCAAAGACAATTTAAAATTACAATGTTTCTTGGAGCACGTTGTATAACAACAAACCAAGTCATTAAATACAAAAATTGCGAAATTATACATTTTTACTTATTAAACTTAAAGGGACACACCGGCTTTGTAAGGTACAGGGTGTCCTAATAAGCATGGAAATTCAGTGACGAATTCGAAATCGTCTTTGCAAATAATTCTTTGATTTAGTATAGTGACATTATAGACACATCATTACAGTCTTACCCTTTTCATAAAATAAACTTTAGCAGACATAATAATATTATGGCTTTTGAAATTAGGTATTACAATGCTAATTCATAACAAAGACGATATCGAATTCGTCACTGAATTCCCATGTTTTTGGGACACCCTGTAGTTAAATTGAGTATGCAGTGTAGTGGACAAATTCTTTAGGATTCATTTGAGTCATATAAAACTTTTCCACGATGTATAATTACCGAGTTTGAGTGCATAGTCGACGTTCAAAATCATAAATTTGGGTGGTTACGTTTTCAGTATCGGGTTTTTTTAAATTATTAAATAACGACGACGAAAAATAAAGTAAAAATTATACAGTAAACTATAAATTAGATAGTTAGGAACATATTTCTCAAAAGAAATTTGTCCATAAATTATTATATTGAGTTTCTTATTTTCTTTTAATTTATTCACAGATTTCTAAAAATTCTTCAAATGTCGTTTTTTTTTCAATAATAATTCCAGAAAATCTTTGTGACTAATGAGAAACTAGAATAATGAGAAAATAGAAACTAATAATTGAACAAAATTACTTTTTTTCGATGTTAAGATTAATTTTTATTTTCTCCACTTGTTCCTAAACAACTAACTAAACAACTGATTTTGAACGTCGACTTTGCGCTCAAACTCAGGATTTAGAGATCTTTAAAAAGTTTTATATGTCGCAAATGAATCCTAAAGAATTTGTCCACAAAACTGCATACTCAGTTTAAGTACCTTACATAGCCGGTCATGTCCCTTTAAATCTTGCTATCAAAATCGTATTTTTATGGTTTTTAACAACTTAATTTTTATTATTATAGTGATAAGAATTAGTATCTTCACCTTAATCAATGGATAAAGGCTTTTATCTATCTCCGCCTATATTTACTGTAAAAAAATTTCAATCCTCTTTATATTTTAAGTGTTTTCTGCAATACTTCTGTTAAATATTAAGTTAAAAATGTGTCTTACTGCTCTGGGGTATGTGTCATCATCAAAGGACTATTTGGTTGAGAAATTAATGATTCTTTACGAACTGGAGCGGATAAATCTTCCTCAACACCACTCAGAGAATCCGACCTAAACAGTAAACAAACCTCAATCAAACAAAAGTTACAAATATTTTTAATGTACTACGCGGCTCATGGAATCTCAAATAATGTCAGTAATTTTTCTATTTCTTAATGTAAAAACTTATTTCAATATTATTTTTTTAACCTGGTGACTAGACTTTTTCTCCCATCCTGAGCAGGTTTCGAGTCCTCTTCTCCGTCCTTGCTCTCACACTTTGTGGCAGATTCTGGTCGTACATATTCAGGATTAAATTTTAACTAAGAATCTTTTTATTCCTAGGGTCTGTTTTAGGCAAAAATTGACAAAAATATACAGGGTGTCCTAGAAAACTTGACAGTTGAGAGACGATTTAAAGGTCGTCTTTGATTTTTAAAATAATTCGGAGCATTATTTTGTCAATCCAATCATAGAAATATAATTTTTGAAACCTTACTCGTAAGATACCTTTAGCCCTGGACATTTCCAAATGTGGTCTCACTTTATATGTTTTACAAAAAACTCGGAGATATATAGAATAGATTCAAATTGGTCAAATTAAACCAAAATCATCTTTAGATGGTCTCTCAACTATCCTGTTTAGATGGTCTCTCAACTATCCTGTTTGGTTGAACTGTTCATATGCACAATCAGGTTTTGTATTATAATATGTGTATTATTGGTCAAAATAAGCTATAAATGTTAAAAATCTAAAACCTTACTTTTTTTGCTGACCCTGAGTATCTCCAGCTCCTTGGCAGTCTTCTCCTCCTTACCAAGCTGACCGCGCATCAACCTGAGGAAGAATGAAAGGATGGAGAGGATGATACCAACCAGAAACAAGATCAAGGAGAGAAAGGAACCGGAGATAAAGATTGCTAGTTCTCCTCCGGACATAGTTTTCATCAGGTTTACCTAACAGAGATAAGGAAGATCAACATTGATAAACAAAAAAAATTTTGTTTTTGGTTTTCCCAGTGGTTATTATTGTAAAATCAGAACTTGATGGTCTCGTTTTTTTCTGTTTGATGATTTTTCTCATCATTTAACTACATAAAAATTATTTCTCTCTATTTTTTTAACCAATCCTTTCTTTTATTTGTATCTTTTTAATTTTTTTATTTATTATTCCATTATTCATAATTGTTTACTTTTCTGACATTTTGTAACTTGTTTTGTAAGAAAAGGAAATACAATTGTCCGAAAATGCAGTGAGAAATTATGTGAATCTCGTTATAAAATCCTGAAGCATGATATGTTTGGGGTCTATTTTATAAGATAAAAAAGTTTTTAACAAAGCAAAATGTTTTTAATTTAACTCTTGAGATCATTGATTAAGTAATCTATGTACCTGTTTAGATATATTAGAAGGAGAAAATAATCCAAGCATCTCAGATATTTTTTCCTTCAGCGGAGCAATTAATCCTCGAGGTTCATCCTCCATAGGGAGAACAGGTCCTTTCTTACGAACTATCTATTATAGAAAATTATAAAATCATAAAAACACTAATGCGAAGTTTCTAATGGATCAAATAGAAAAAATTGTCCGAAGAATTTCTAAAAGAAAGCACACAAAAAACAGCGGAAACGAAGAGTCCGATTGAGGAAGAGAATTCCTTAATATTTATCCAAGAACATTAAGTTTGTGAAATATTGTTTTGAACCTCCAAACTACGTCACTTTTTAATATTTAGTCATCATTTGTCAGGATTTTTTATTCATATTTTATCATTATTTTTTTATAACAAAATTGAGGATATCCTGCTTAAATAGAGCTACTAAGCGCCCTCAATGTTTCTTTAAAAAGGTTAGGATAAAGGAATAATAACAAAATTGAGGATATCCTGCTTAAATAGAGCTACTAAGCGCCCTCAATGTTTCTTTAAATGTTCTTCGAATAGGGACGTGAATTTATTTGAAAAATTAAAAGAAAAGTCTTTTCACAAGTTTGCTGATTCAGAAGTTAATTAGAATTTATTTAAAATAGAACTTCTTTGTACGGAAAAGCGTTCTTGAAAACCTTGTCTGAAAACCTTGTTTGAAAAAATACTCCTCGAAATTTTTTTCTAATAAACGTCCTTGAAAAAAAAATTATAAAAAGGCGCTTTTGAAAATCTATTAAAAACAACGTCCTTGAGAGTAAATTATAAAAAACGTCCTTGAAAATCTAATAAAAACAACGTCCAATTGAAAGTAAATTATAAAAAAGCCCTTGAAAATCTATTAAAAACAACGTCCAATTGAAAGTAAATTATAAAAAAGCCCTTGAAAATCTATTAAAAACAACGTCCAATTGAAAGTAAATTATAAAAAAGCCCTTGAAAATCTATTAAAAACAACGTCCAATTGAAAGTAAATTATAAAAAAGCCCTTGAAAATCTATTAAAATCAACGTCCTTGAAAGTAAATTATAAAAAACGTCCTTGAAAATCTAATAAAATCAACGTCCTTGAAAGTAAATTATAAAAAAAGCCCTTGAAAATCTATTAAAATCAACGTCCTTGAAAGTAAATTATAAAAAAAGCCCTTGAAAATCTATTAAAATCAACGTCCTTGAAAGTAAATTATAAAAAAAGCCCTTGAAAATCTATTAAAATCAACGTCCTTGAAAGTAAATTATAAAAAAAGCCCTTGAAAATCTATTAAAATCAACGTCCTTGAAAGTAAATTATAAAAAACGCCCTTGAAAATCTATTAAAATCAACGTCCTTGAAAGTAAATTATAAAAAAAGCCCTTGAAAATCTATTAAAATCAACGTCCTTGAAAGTAAATTATAAAAAACGTCCTTGAAAATCTATTAAAATCAACGTCCTTGAAAGTAAATTATAAAAAAAACGTCCTTGAAAATCTAATAAAAAGAACGTCCTTGAAAATGTATTCTCAAAAGCGTCCTTGAAAGTAAATTATATAAAACGTCCTATGCAATTTATTTTATAATTTATTTTAAAATGTTTTTAAAAGTCTATTATAAAAATCTAAGAATACCGGAGGTCCTGCAGGAAATATGGGGAAATAGAAAATAATATTTTAGTTTTCTCCAAGATATTCTTAACATTAGAACTCTGCTTATCTTAATTAAATCAAACTTTGGAAACTCATTCGTTTATCATTTAATCTTTATTTGTAACATGTCATAAATATCAATGATAGTATTCAATAGATTGTGAATAAATTAAAATGTTTTTGTTTTGTTTAAGAGCTTGTAAAAATCCGAGATGAAACTGATAAACATGGAAATTAATAATTGAGACTTTAAAATTTTATAGGTTCAGGAATAAAAAAATTGTATCCTCAAAGGTTCGACTTTTTTTACCTCAAAATGCGGTCTAACTCATTTGTAACTTAATTGTATCTTAAAATTGGGAAAGATAATTGGATAAATTAAATAAATGGAAATATGACTTTTTATGTCTATGTTAAAGAAAGAAAAGCACACTTCTACATTTTTGAAATTCTAAGAACTTCATTTTTTGAAGCTATTTAAAGTTTAAAACTGCTCAAGAGTCAGGGACTATTGTATCAATAAAAATATTATTGTAATTTGTAGATTTCTTAAAGATTTGATTTTTTTAAAAATATTTTGTCAATTTAAATATCTGAAAAATACTGAGATATATATTACCTGTCCCTCCCCTTCATCTGTGGCCATTAAGCTGGCGCTATGCTGCATTTCAAATATGGCGTCCTCGCAGAAATCCACGAAGCACTCCATCTTCTCCTTGTCCCCGCCGTCGCTGATGGTTGCGTAGAAGAATGCTTTCTTAGATTCCTTGATCTGTGGTTTCTCCCACTGATCAAGTTTATCTTCATCTATCTCAAAATAAACTCGTTCAACCTGATCAAATTAAATAATGTCAATTTGTTTTGGTCGAGTTCTTCAGAACTAAATCCGATTGCGCTGGTAATAGTTTCAAGTTGATTGGGTAGTTTTTTATTTATAGTAGGCAATAGTCTAAATTCATCTTGTTTTTGTTGCCTTCATATCCGCTGACATCATGCTTTAGAACAAGAGATCCATAGAAAAATTGTACCGTTCGAATCAAAAACTGTTGATATTTATTTCCCTAATGATTTCTTCTTTTAAGTTATACCCCCCCCCCTTCTCTTCCCCTCTCCTAACCAAAACTGAATAAAAGGCAAAATTTTCTTTTTATCTTTAATATGAATTTTTACTCTTTATATCTGGATTCAATAAATGTATTTTATAGACGTTTATGAAACTAATATCATATAATCTCGAAATTCTGAAGCAGTAACTTTTAATAAATTCAGAAGAATGCTGAACAGAAAAATCTAATCTCAAGTTTTCAATTTTGAGTATTTTCTAAAGTTGAATGGTTTAGAGTAAGTGTATGTTCCCTTCTATACAGGTTAGAGTTGGATAAAGTTGAGAGTATTGGTTCTAGTTAAAGCTCCCCCCCCCCCTTTCAATACCTCTCCCCCTTCCTAACATACTGTTCCTAAACTCAAGGGATAGAATTCATGTTTCCTTAGAATTTACAAGTTTAAGGAGAGGATAAAAGGATAATTATTCTTTCTTTAAAGATTGTAAAGAAAACAGGATTTATTTATTGCAACCAAGGTTAATGGAAGAGAGGTGATTTAGAATCAATCCTAGAATAGATAACAGAGCAAAGGGCGGGGGGCTTTATTGGTGGAGAAGGGGGAAGTAAAGAGCTTTGTTTGTTATTTAAAGATATATAATAAAAACGGTTGGGATAAATGAATAGAGGTTAGAATTATGCTAGAAAGGTTGGGATAAAGGAATAGAGGTTCGATATATATTAAGTGTAGAAAGATGAAAAAGAGTGAAGTGTAGTTGTATGTAGAGATGGCTTATGCTTTTAGAAAAAACATTGGAAAAAGGTAGAAAGGGTAGAAAGATAATGTAGAGGGTAGAAAGATGATGAAGAGGTTAGAAAGATAATGTAGAGGGTAGAAAGATGATGAAGAGGGTAGAAAGATGATGAAGAGGGTAGAAAGATACTGAAGAGGGTAGAAAGATAATGAAGAGGGTAGAAAGACGATTAAGAGGGTAGAAAGATAATGAAGAGGGTAGAAAGATAATGAAGAGGGTAGAAAGATGATTAAGAGGGTAGACAGATGATGAAGAGGTTAGAAAGATGATGAAGAGGGTAGAAAAATGATGAAGAGGGTAGAAAGATGATGAAGAGGATAGAAAGATGATGAAGAGGGTAGATAGATAATGAATAGTGTAGAAAGATGATGAAGAGGGTAGAAAGATGATGAAGAGGGTAGATAGATAATGAATAGGGTAGAAAGATGATGAAGTGGGTAGATAGATGATAGACATATAAGAAACCTAGTAAAATACACTAGATAATAACACTATATATATAGACTGAATCATTGTAATTACAGCACAACATGAACGAGTAAGAAATGAAGAGACTGAAAGCTTTTTTACTTTTCTCAGTTCTCACGGGACCCCCTTGGTTAGACAGATTTCTTACAACTTTTTTAATAATGTACACATCATGTCTTTATGTAGGGAGAAAAGGATGGTATGCTGATAACTTCAGAAAAAAAATATATATAGGGAAGAATCTTCAAGTAGATGGTTGGGGAGGGGTAGGGGGATCTTGAAGTGAATGTCAGGGGAGGGGGAGAAGATCTTGAAGTGGATGGCTGGGAAACGGTGTAGGGGCGTAGGGAAGAAGGATCTTGAAGTGGATGGTTGGTTAGGGGTGTAGGGGGAGGGAAGAAGGATCTTGAAGTGGATGGTTGGTTAGGGGTGTAGGGGGAGGGAAGAAGGATCTTGAAGTGGATGGTTGGTTAGGGGTGTAGGGGGAGAGAAGGATCTTGAAGTGGATGGTTGGTTAGGGGTGTAGGGGGGGAGAGAAGGATCTTGAAGTGGATTGTTGGTTAGGGGTGTAGAGGAGAGGGAAGAAGGATCTTGAAGTGGATGGTTGGTTAGGGGGGTCATACTATGAATACACTACCCTACAAAAACGCTTCACTATAAAAACGCTATACTAAAACGCTACCCTACAAAAACGTTACAAAGGCTTTATTCGCTACAAGTTTATAGCCTATTTCTGTTTGTGTCTAACATTTGAGTAATTCAAAAGTTCATAATTATATATATATATATTTAACAATTCTCATAGTCGTAAATTGAAAAATTACTATTGTATCACAAATTAGTACATCTATTTCTTTAATGAGCAATTAATTCTATTTCTAGATATTTCAAATACCGGGATGTACAAAATATCTCGTCCAATTAAAGGGAGTGTTCGCGAAAAATGAAAGAGGGTATAGGCTTAATGCGATAAAAAAGCGCTTTTGATCGCTACTAATCTTACTTCTATCTGTTGCTTCTATAAGGAGAAAATTGCTGAAAACGACTTAAACCAACTTTTGCTGAATAACATAGCATCCACCCAAGTTGAGAACGTTGCAATATACGAATCGTATCATTAAAAAAAATCATTTTAATTTCAAACATACCATTCAGATATTACAACCTATAGTCATCGATTAT
>NW_019396112.1:283482-344072 GCF_000591075.1 Eurytemora carolleeae | reverse complement strand
ATACAGATGGAAGACGAAGCACCCCCCCTCTAGTTTGTGTAAATGTTTGCAAAACAATCCTCCTTCACCTCCCCCCCTGGGGAGGTAAAAAATACCTTCTCCGCTGTTTTAATCTCTATGCGTCCTAGGAAAGATTCAAAGTAGTTAAGAACTGAACCTGCGCTCTCCAGAAACCTTAAATTTTAAAATGTTTTTTTTCAATCTCTATTCTGGCAAAATTAATACAGAAATAAAACTGAACACTTGTATCTAACTCTAAAGAAGAGTTTTTGCGACAAACTCAACTTTTTTAATCCCTCACCTTTGCAACCTGATGGTGTAAACCTTTGAGATTTAAGCTTAAACCTATTATATATTGATCTGACATAGTTCTATAGTTTAAAATATCAAAGGTCTACTACATCAGGTAGCAAAGATATAGGGATTTGGAAATAAGAGTTTGTGTCAAGAACGTATTTCTTTTCTAGTCTTTTTGCAACTGGAAGTCGCAGACCTTTGAGTGGTAAGTTTCTAATCAAGGAAAAGGATGTAAATCAACATGGATTATATCTTACTTTGCTAGCCTAGGATCGTTTGGCATATGCTCCGATAGATTGGTAAAAAGAACTGCTACGTTAAATCCTAAATTAAATATTTATTTTTAAATAGTTTCAGAAAGACAAGCTGGGAAAATAAAATGGTTTTCGAGTTGAAGAATTTCCATTATGTATTATATTTGACGGAATACCGATAGCTTTAGCAGGTTCGTAGTACATCTCAACAAACTCTACATAGTCAACCTTCCCCTCGTGGTTCGTTTCAGGGACACAGCTCATCAGAAATATCAGCTCTTCCCTGTAATCATAGATATCAGTTATTCTCTCTAATCAGAAATATCATTTCTTCCCTGTAATCAGAAATATCAGTTCTTCCCTGAACTCAAAAATATCAATTCTTCGCTGTTATCAGAAATATCATTTCATCCCTGTAATCAGAAATATCGGCTCTTCCTTGAAATCAGGAATATAAGTTTTTTCCTGTAATCAGAAATATTAGTTCTTCCCTGTAATCAGAATTATCAGTTCTTCCCTGTAATCAAAAATATCAGTTCTTCCCTGTAATCAGAAATATCAGTTCTTCCCTGTAATCAGAAATATCAGCTCTTCCCTGTAATCAGAAATATCAGTTCTTCCCTGTAATCAGAAATATCAGTTCTTAGCTGTAATCTTTTCCGCAAGGGTCCTTGTTGCAGCCAAATATATAATAGTTTTCTGTTATCTTGATTTAATTCCCAATCTTGGATAGTTTCTTTAAGTTTACCACTTTATCTCCTCCATTCTTTTTATAAGGTTTATTTCCATAAAAGCTTTTTCATGAGTTTGCAGAAATACTTTTTGAAAATTTTGTATCAAGAGATAATAACACTATGTGGTTCAATAATTAATGCACTATAATGGGAAGGGGAGGGGGGTATTTATTTAATAGATATTTAAATGTGAATGATTTTACCAACCCTGAATATTTCTTAGAAGATTCCAGTTTGTCCTTGAAATCCTTGGGAAATATTGTTCCGTCATGGTTAATATCAGATTCCTTAAAGGAGGGAGAGTCGGAGATATCTTTCAGTTTCAGGAACATATCAACATATACCAGGATCATCTAAACATATCAACATATACCAGGATCATCTAAACATATTAACATATACCAGGATTATCTAAACATATAAAAAATTTGGTTTTTAATCCAGTTAACTATTGATATCGCAAGTTTTAATAAAAGAGTGGTGCAAACAACCTTTAATATGGAAAAAATGGTAACTTTTGGTTGTTTTACTGTATGAAGTGGAACCAAAAAGGGCCTAAAATGTATTTCTTCTTTTGCTGTAGAAATTCCTGAGGCGCTTTTCAAAATAGTTAATATTTTCTTGACAAACATACAGTTTAAATGGTTCCAATTGAATCGTTTTTGCCTGATTTTTGGCACTCTTCAAATGATGAGTCACTTGTGACAATAAAAACGGCACTTTTATCTTTTAAAAATAAATTTTTTATTTTAACAACTCCAGGACAGTTTCAAAATCCATTCCAAGAATTTCAGTTTTAAGAACGATTAAATCTAGTGTTTCTTGATGCTTATAGAATAACAATATTATCATTAAAGTTTTACTATACTTATCTAGGAAAAGTAACATTTTTAAAACATCATTATGTTTTGTTTTTGCTAGTTTCTGGTCTACATTTATTGTACACTGCAGTACACATTGTAAACAGTTGTTGGTTTTATGTCTCTGAGAAATATAATCGATCACGTGTCTCAACAGTAGCCCAGACCTAGAAGTTCCGGTGTTTTCAGAACCTTTCTCCGAACCCCGATATCTTAGACATGACAGAGAACATTTACTGGAATTGCACTAAGGGTAAAGTAAACTACGGAAAATGATGATATTTCAAATTTTTATGTATTTTTTTCATCGCATGGTGTCACCAAAATAGCTTTTTTGAAAATAGGGCATCAATAAGGTTAATTTGTGTGATATACAGGGCCTTCTTTTCTATGAAAAGTTGCATCAATTTTCAAGACTATAAAGAATCGCAACGTCTTCGCCTTTAATTTTATCTTATTAGCTCACAAATACTTTTTGTAGCACTAGACATGTTTACTGTAAATTATCAACTATTATTATCATGTAATCTTAAAATCACTGTGAGGGTTCCAAAATTGGGTATACTGTTTTCTTATATTTAAAATTTACAGAGATATTTTTAAATTTACAGAGATATTTTGAAAAAAACTTTGATTTTTTATAATAAAAAAGAACTTATTTCCTCAACAAACTCAAGTGTTCAATCTCTATATATTTTCTACCTGGTTTAAATCTTCGATATTTTAGATTTAGTCTATTTATTCTAACAGAATTCTTAGCTTGAAATATGAAAGGTCAATGACATCGGGTTTCAAAGATATAGGGATTAAAAATCTGAGTTTGTGGCCAAAACTCAGTTTAATTATTAACCAATTTTATCAATTTTCAATTCTATTTGGGGTGTATAGTTTAGCAAAATCCGTCGGGCAAAGATTTTTTTGAGAATTACAATCAATGTTTTCATAAATCCATGAGTACTGCATCAAATTAAAAACATATATCTTTTTATAAACAGTATGTTTTTATAATTAAATTCTAAATGTAGAGAACCAAATTGCACCCCTGCGCACCATTTTGGTAATAATATGTTTTTACATATTAATTTATGAGTTTTGTATTAATCTAAATGTTATTTTTCTTTACCTTTGAAACTTGGAGAAAAAAATAACAATTGGTACTCTGGCATGTCTTCAGTTGCATCGGACCTTGCGAAAAAACTTTACAGTTTACACAGCTCTCCGAACTTTTTAATTTATTGATTTTCGATTTTTAATGCAGACTAAACAGCTAGTTGTGAATTCCATTTACCAACTCGGTGAAACACTGCTGCTAGAACAGGCAAGGACGTTTTTCACATAGAAAAAACTTATATAGCAAATATGGCATATAACAAAAAAATTACATAAAGCAAAAATTTTAGCAATTATGTCGTGTTGCACCTTTTGCGGACCTCGTCTTAAGGTTTGGTTTGGAAGGATACATTGATTCTTATGCGCGTCTGATTCTGACATTTTATGTTCCATTGCGTAATTGCCAATTTGTTTCATAGAACTAAGTCCCCTAACTTCCCTTAGTATATGCTGCTATGGTAGATTATTGGTTTTAAATAAAGAGTTTCTAACACCAAAATTAAAGATTATACATCTGTTGAATTGAATTATTTATTTGAATCCTTAAAACAGTCTTAAATTGATCTGAACAAATGTATGCAAATATATTGAAAATATTTTGCAGTGCACCGACAAATATATTGTATAATGTATACATGCAATATATCAAGAGCACTCATCCAAATAAAAGATTTTAGACAAAGCTCTGAAAGATTTTTTTGTCAAAAAACTCTACGATGCATTTTTATTCATTTAAGAACAGGACGTTTTCTTCTTTAAAGGGACTGTACAGTTCTTTGAAGAGACCCTCTGTTTAAAGAAACACGTGTCCTATTTAAAAGTATAACCATGAGGAAGATATCGTCGTCTTGAAAAGAGATAAACTCTGTCAATTGCCAGCCTTGTCTCAATTGCATTAATACGCAAGTGACTTTTTTGAGGAAAATTTATAAATTAAGAAGAAAAAAAGGAATTATCAATCTATTGTGCCCATACCAAATTTCAAGGGTATCGCCAGGGGGTATGATAATTTCCTACCTGTGTGCTCAGTTAGCTGTACCGTACACTTACAACAGTTTACTAATAATAATATACTATAGGTTAGGCCAGAATCTCCTGATAATAAACAAATATGCAGTACGCTCTCGGTACAGTCTTGGCCAGGGATTAAGGAATAGAAGGGAGATACAACTGACGCGGTTCGCCCTACCATATGATTATGCATGCTTTGCAGACGGTATTTCATTTGTATAAGAAATATTTGTCTGATGTACATTTACTGCGTATACAATAACCTATTCTGAATATTTCTTATACAAATGGAGTACCGTCTGCAAAGCATGTAAAATCATATGGTAGGGCGAACCGCGTCAGTTGTATCTCCCTTCTATTCCTTACTCCCTGGTCTTGGCCTATACAATTGGTAAAGGATTAGCGTACATCATCACTCTATACACTATGACCTCGTTGGGTGCCGTTGTGAATTTGTTATGTCGAATACAGAGTAATTTGAAATGGCTTCGTATATTCCCCTTTAACTTTTTCTACAGATACGCTTTAGACTGACTTGTAGAAAACAGATAAGGTTTATTCGTCATGTTACAGTTCTTTGTAACAAATTGTAATCAAGTTTAGCTACTATGTTACAAGTTCTTTGTAACGAAGTGTGATTAAGTTTAGCTATTATGCTACAATATCTTTATATATATATTTATATTTCGACAATCAAGTCTAGATCTTGTGACACAAGTTTTTTGTAGAACAATCCAAGTTTTCTTATTATTGTAACTGGCAAATTACATAGTTCTTTAAAATGTATATAAATATTTTCTCTCCTGTACCTATTCCGCCCCACCCCACCCCCCATTTTGAAAACTTTTTCTTTGTAAAACATCTTTGATTTCGGTAACACAAACTCAAATTCTCAAATCCGTATATCTTTTCAACCTGATGGTGTAAACCTTTGACATTTCTATTTTAAATTCATTGATCATACAGAATTCATAGTTTGAAATATCGAAGGTCTAATTTGATATTCAGATTTATATTTTCACCAATGAATGGTAAAGGGTTTAATCTGAGCCCTGTTTCTTTTATATTTAAAATCCTATGTAATATTATACACTTGGAACCTGAGATCTACAGATTAAATTAACTTTATATCAAAATGTATTCAGGGATGTCAACAGATTTCCTCTATAAACTAATAAAAACTATTAAGATCTTTTATAATAAAAACAGCTTAAAATTTATGTGAAATTTATAAAATGGAAAAGATTGTGCTTGAAAAAACATAAGTTGGAAAATCTCTCTTCATAAAAGATCTTCGAAAAATTTTTAATTTAATTTAATAAAGCTAGGTTTATTTTCTATTCTATCAAAACAAAACAAAAAACTTATTCGACCTTTTGTAATAGAAATATATTTAACCCTGTCTGAATAGAATAGTATCTTACCCTTTCAGGATAGAATAGTATCCTACCCTGTCAGGGTAGAATAGTATCCTACCCTGTCAGGATAGAATAGTATCCTACCCTGTCAGGATAGAATTGTATCCTATCCTGTCTGGATAGAATTGTATCCTACCCTGTCTGGATAGAATAGTATCCTACTCTGTCAGGATAGAATTGTATCCTACCCTGTCAGGATAGAATTGTATCCTATCCTGTCTGGATAGAATAGTATCCTACCCTGTCAGGATAGAATTTATCCTACACTGTCAGAATAGAATTGTATCCTACCCTGTCAGGATAGAATTGTATTCTACCCTGTCAGGATAGAATTGTATTCTACCCTGTCAGGATAGAATAGTATCCTACCCTGTCAGGATAGAATTGTATCCTACCCTGTCAGGATAGAATTGTATCCTACCCTGTCAGGATAGAATTTATCCTACCCTGTCAGGATAGAATTTATCCTACCCTGTCAGGATAGAATTTATCCTACCCTGTCAGGATAGAATTGTATCCTACCCTGTCAGGATAGAATTGTATTCTACCCTGTCGGGATAGAATTGTATCCTATCCTGTCTGGATAGAATAGTATCCTACCCTGTCAGGATAGAATTGTATCCTACCCTGTCAGGATAGAATTGTATCCTACCCTGTCAGGATTATATAGTAATTAAATTCCGTCCCGTGCTAATTCTTTTCCAGAATTCTAATTAAGGTTGAGAATTATCCTCCTCCTCCTCCAAGTTCACTCTCATACTGCTTCCTGAAGCAGTCTCCGGCAGGGAAGAAGTCCCAGCACCTGGATTAAAAATAATATTGCGTTGAATCAGATCTTGAAACTTAATAAAATTACCTTTCTTGATACATGTTCCAAACATATGTTTCCTGTCCTGTGTAATCATTCTCATCCTTGTTAATCAGATACATCAGGAAGAATAGATAGTTTGCAAGGTTGTGCTCCTTCTGCACATGGATATCGAATCCATGCGGTATTCCGTCTAGATAGTCCTTTCCAATGCCACAAATAAAGCAATTATTTGAGAGTTCGTCCTCTACTCCTTGCAGCTGATCTCTCAATGCTCCGAACGCATCAATAATGAAACCTTGAATGATGGCAAGCAAGATGACAATGATGAACAAGAAGAATGAAATATCGAAGAAGATTCTCACAAACTCGTTATCTGCTCCATCAGGTGGTTCAATGACGTCACCAATACCACCACCAGCTCGAACTCCTTGATACAGATGGAAGACGAAGCACGTGAACATATCGTGACATTTCTGATCCGGATCCTCTCCCTCTTCTCCCTCAGCTACATAAAACTCACGGAAGAAGTTGAAGGCAAGGACGGTGTAGATGTAGCAGACAATGGAGAGAAGACCCACAGTGAGAACCAACTCCTTCCCGTTGTATGTGATAGCCTGCAGGATGATCCTGAGAGCAGGTACTCCTACAGCTACATCAATCAGATGTGCAGCAAAGAAGAAATAGTTGTAGTTACCCAGCACAGAGAAAATAAAGTAGAATAGAAGATAGAGGAAGGTCTGAAATAATATAAATTTATTTCCAGATCAATCAATAATTAAAATCATATTTATTGCACTTACATTATCTGTAACAGTAACTCCAACCTGCCAGACTTGATATCTCCAGTCTATTGACTTCAATGTTGCCATTATTCCTGTTTCTTCACTGCTCTCAGCGGGGATTGCACTCTTCTCCATACCCAGGATTTCACACAGAGCATCAAATTCAAAGGTTTCAGAATACTTTTCCCTGACCCTTTTCTTGACAAACTTATCCCAATAGTTGACTGGGAATGATTTGGCAGAGATCACCATTTTGTCCCAGTGTCCTTTCAAGTTATCATCTTCTGGTTGCTCGGATATATAGATTCCATCAAACTCCATCTTCCTGGCAACCTCCTTCTCCCGCTTGAAGATAGCTAGAGGGATCTTGAGGTTGTAGTAGGCAATTAGCATACAAAAAGAGAGAAGAGCATGGATGAGACCGAGAATACTAATTATATACTCCAGGTAGTAAAATCTTTCTTCAACATGAATATATTCTTCAACATCCTCCTCATCTCCACCTTCTCCATCATCTCCGACTTCAAGGGCAGTTTCATCATCTGGAGGAGCAAGATCATCTCCAATAGAATCTTCATCTATGTCCATTTCTAAACCTCCCATTCCATCATCCTCAATAGGTTCTCCATCCTCCTCAATCTGTGATACTCTGTAGAATAGAAGCATGAAGTTGATGATGAAGGCAATCACGAGGGCGGCAAACTTCATGGTGAAAAAGTTTCTTGCCAAGAAACTTGTCATTTTTTTCAAATACTTTCCAAAATTGAATGATGGGGCAGCTGACGATGTTGAAGCAGCTTTTTTCCTCTTGGCATCTTCAGCAGCTTTCATTGCAGCTTCTTGTTGTGCTGCGAGATCATCCTTTTCCTTCTTTTCTTGAGCTAGCTTCTCTAGACTGTCGGATATTCCAAGAGCAGAGGCGAATGCTTCAGAAGGAGGTTGATTAGAATGAACTGTTGATATCTCCGAAGCCGGCCCTGAAGGTTTAGCCTCCACAATCGGAGCTTTCTTGAAACTTGCGATTTCTCCGGCACCTGTTTTCTGCACTTCCTTCTGCTGTCCTCTCATCAGTTTGAGAATGGTTCCGAAAACTATCTGATTAACCCAGATTGTTCCAAGTCCTACTCCGTATATACAATAGAACATTAGAGTAAACATACCCAAGACAATTTCTAAAGGTGTCATTGTCTTCAGCTTTGCGATCCCAGCAGATATATTTGCAGGGTGCAACATCTTTATACCATTCACTACTGTACTTATCCCTAGAGCTATATTTTCCTTGAGTGGAGCAATAATTCCTCTTGGTTCATCCTCTCCAGGTATAGATGGAGCTGCCTTCACGGTCTTAACTTCTTCATCAGTCGCCATTAAAGAAGCAGCCATTTGCATCTCAAAAATGGCGTCTTCGCAGAAATCAACGAATTGCTCCATCCGTTCGCCCTCTCCCTCGCTGATGCAATTGTGGAAGAATGCATTTTTAGATTCTCTAATCTGAGGTTTCTCCCACTGTTCAATATTGGCCTCATCAATTTCAAAATAGACCCTTTCAACCTTATCCGCAGTTTTGATTTCAATTCTGCCCAGAAAAGCTTCGAAAAAGTTGAGAACCGACGCGGCCGTCTCCAGAAATTTGGCCAACCTAGGATCGTTGGTCATATGCTCCGAGAGGTTGGTGAGAAGAACTGCCAGGTTGAACCCGATAGCCTTTGAGGGTTCGTAGAAGGTGTCCTTGAAGGCAACGTAGTCGATTTTTCCCTCATGGTTTTCCTCACAGCAGAGCAACAAGAACTCAATCTCTTCTCTAGAAATGCATAAGTTAAAAAAAAATTCTGAACTTTTCTTGGAAGTTTTTAAATGAAAACAAATAAAATAAATATTTGGCAACATTTCAATTAATTTAAAGCTAAGAAACTCAAATGACCATGTTCTTTTTTAAATTCAAAATTTTGAAAATCTTGATAGTTGATTTGATTTCAATATTCATCTATGTACCTTGTGTAGTTTTTAGTTGCTTCTAATCTGTCTCTCATCTCACGTGGAGAAACTGTTCCGTCTCCGTTCTCATCCATCTCCTATTAGTAATATTCTAGTCTAAATCTATACCTAGAGCTATACATTATCGAACCACATCTGCAACCTCTAAATTATCTCATCTGATGTCATGACTGAAATTAAAGTATAAATGGCAAGGTTGAAGCTGTGGTGTATTTAGGGTTAGAAAAGCATGCAGAGTTTTCTACTCTTGGTCATAATTTTAGCTAGAGACAGAACAGGATTAGAGATAGCTCCGGGATCCGGGTTCCAGAAAACATTACTTAGATAAGGATTCAGAGAAAGCGGAGTAAATTGTTTCTAAAACTGGAAATAATCGTAAATTAATGCAAAGTTTTTATTTGTTTGTTTAAAACATTATAGTTGGTTCTCCTTAGTGAATTTAAGTACTTTAGACAGTAAAGAAACCAACTATACATAACTGCTAGAGATACAGAGTTAGTCAAAAAACATGGAAATTCAAGAAAAGTTCTGTCAACTTTCAGTTCCCATATTTTTATTTCATATTTTAACAAAACAAGTAGGTTAGTTTAGGTTAATTGAGGAAATCATGCGGGTTCAGGTCAGAAATAATAAAAATATAATCTGTATTTGAGTATACTTAATCTGCAAGTTAAGTTTCGTAAAAATATTTAAATAAATTATCTTGAATAAATACCTTGGAAGTTTCAACTCAACTCTTGTTGCAGCTATTTAAAATAAACAGGATTTGCAGTTTCATTCCTGGATTTCTTTATTGAATTTTACAATTTTCAAATTTTTGACAAATCCAGAGGGAAAGAAGATATCTTACATTCTCCTTTTCGAGAAACAGTTCAAAATTGAATCCTGTCAGACTGCCCCCCCAACCGCCTAAATATAAGCTATTTTGGAGTTAAAAAAAACTGCAGTTTATAAGCATGACCTGATTTCTTTAGTTGCATCTGTTGCAGTTTATTATAGTCTATATAGACTTCCTAGTTTTATACTCATTATTCTTCACACCGAGCTACACAATTATGAGAATGATGCATCCACTATTGAGACCGAGCCGACTTTTAAGTGTATTCAAGTATTTAAAATGAGATAGTTTTCTAAAATTAAGAAATAAAAGCAACTTCAATAAAACAAAACGCAGAATGTTTAAGGCAGAATGTATGGATTTTAAGGCAGAATGTATGGATTTTAAGGCAGAATGTATGGATTTTAAGGCAGAATGTATGGATTTTAAGGCAGAATGTATGGATGAAAATAAAGGAATCAAATCCTAAAGATCAGAATAAAGGGAATTAAAAAAAGATTAAAATTATTACATCGACTAGCCCGAGAGCTAGGGATTAGAGTTTATAGATTGCAAAACATAAATAGATTAGAATACAGGAATTAATAAAAGGATTATTATCTGTGCATCGACTAGCACGAGAGGGATTCGAGATTATGATTTGGAAAATATGGATTAGGATAGAGGGATAAAAAGGGATTATCATCTGTGTATCGACTAGAACAGAAGGACCAGAGTTTATGGATTGCAAAATATTGAATAGAATACAGGGAGCAAAAAAGGATTATTATTTGTACATCGACCAGCACAAGAGGGATTAGAGTTTATGGATTGCAAAGCATAGGATAGATGGATAAAAAAGGGATCATTATTTTTGCATCGACTAGAGCAGAGACATTAGATTTTTTGGATTGTAAAACAGATAATATAATATAAGGATCCAAAAAGGATTTTTAAATGTGAAACGACCAGCACGAGAAGGATTTGAGTTTAGGGATTGCAAAACATAGATTAGGATAGAGGGATACAAAAATAGGGTTATTAAATGTGCATCGACTAGCACAGAAGGATTAGAGTTTATGGAGGTATCTGTGCATCAACTACAATTTACATACAGTTAATAACCCAGAACTTCGGAGGCATTGAAAGAGTTTTTAAATGTCGTTTTCTAAACATCCTATAATGAAATGCTTCAGATATTAAATTTTTTTAATTGAATAACTAATAATATAGAGCACTTTTAAATTGTTCCCGCATATTTCATGGCTATTTATTTATTTAATAGTTACTAAGATTTTGGTATAAAAGAAAAAAACCATTGAAAAATTGCCAGACGACATTTTATAAATTCTTTCGATGACTCCGAAGTTCAGGGTATCAGATTTTCAAGATTCACGCACATGTTAAAATCAAAAGGGTAAGTACGGAGATAAAATATCTGGATTAGAATCAAGGGTTGCAATGAATACATGGATATCTCTCCATTACAAACCTCTTCACTTGGCAGGCTTAGGAACAATTTGAAGTAATTCAAAATCAGCTAGAGAATGACAATATTATTATTTTATAGCATCTAAAACATAATATACTGTTTAAGAAGAGTTACTTTTCTCAATCAGCCATTATACATGTTCTATATAATAAGGTTTTTTGCTCATTTATTTATGTTATTTCGATATAGCTGGCCAAACAGATATACCGTTGCCGACATTTTTTTCAGAAACCCACTTTCCCCGGGGGTGACATAGGCTAAAAATGAGATTTTTAAACTTCTTTTCAACCCTGTGTAACGCCTGGTACTCCAGCTGGGTACATGCATGTACAATGTAAAAATCTTTTATTTCAATATAGTGAACATTCATCAGTTCTTCTCAATAAATCATATTAAAGACGATCTATCTGATATGAACATCACAAATCAATCTGTAAAGTGATAAGAATTTTTGTTGTAATTATTAATGTTTTAAAAGTAAGTGATGCTTGTTTCCTCGACTTGTATCATAAAAAATATCCTAGCGAATTTTACGATACTTTTTTTCAGATTTTTAGGATATTCAAACAGTTTAGTGATACCTACCTCGACATTGGCTGTAGATTCTACCAAGGTATCCACCATTTGTTTACCAATAGTTCCATTCAACACATTTCCTGGGTTACAAAGATTAGAACTTATTCTAATGTTAAATCAATTATATAAGAATAAACTATCTAACCTTCAAGCATAGAGAGCAACATCACTACCATATCTGCCTGCAGGTTCAAGATTTCTTTCAGAAGATCAACCTGGGATGCGTTCTTAGAGAGTTTCTCCTGTAAATGCGCAAACAGGAAAAGAAATCCTCCAACCGCGTCCCACAGCCTTGACATAGCTAGAGCTTGCTGGTTACCAACACAAGGACCCTGGATAATCTCAGTAATTGTGTTGAAAACTTGACTTGCTACTCCGATAGCAGTGAAGAAGTTGGATTGTCCGGCAGGATCTATCAGCTCCTTCCTGGAGTAATACCAGTAGAAATCCATTATAGATTCTTGAAGTCGGAGCAGATAATCCACAGTGCAGATTACAAGATTTACAATAGTTGGATTTCCAGGTTGATTTCTCAAGTAGTTCTGCCAGTCGTTGTTATGGCCTTCAGAAGTGAGCTGGAGAAATCTAAGAAGACTGGTTGTAAACTCAGCATCATGCATATTCTTCTCTCCAGCAGGTCCATCAGGCCCAACTCCTAAACCTTCAGCTTTGGTGTTTCTCTCAAAAGCATCCAGGTTGAGGACGGATGCTGAAGCTAAGAGTCCAGCAATCGATGTGAAGAATCCAGACTCTTTCTTTTCTTTCAAGATTTCTAACATTTGAGATTGAACATCAAGGTTTCCACCTTCAAGAATAGATATACCTAGACCTAGAGTCTTCTCAATCATATCACTAGCATTCCCTTTTCCAGCTGTTATATTGTTCAAAACCATCTCCGCTACTCCTCGTTCTGCCAGCCTACCCTGATTAAACTCAAGTCTCATCTTCTCTATCTCTTGTTCCTGAAGAGAAGGTCCTTCTCCTTCCTCTTCCTCCTCACCTCCTTCCTCCTCTCCTCCTCCACATGATTTAGCCATGATATCGCAGTATGCCATGTACAAATCATCATCAGGTAGGTCGCCAGACCTCTCCATGATTGCAGACTGACTGAACATATGAACAAGCTGAGTTAGTTGATCTGCTGAGGCAGATTCCTCTTCAGGTTCAGACTTCTTCATCTCAGCCTCCTCGAAAGTCATTGTTAGATGATCAATAATAACTTCCTGTCCACTGTTCTCATCATTCAACCAGACATCTGTGTAGGTTTTTAAGAACAGGTTGATAGCAGCATGCTTGGGTAGGGAATGCAGAGAAGTTTGGCGGAAACAGGCAATAACAGCGCGTTTTCTCTGGATAGAGACAACCTTAGGAGCACTTCCCTTTCCTCCAGCTATCGAGGGATGATCAATCTAAAAACAAAAAGATAAAGATTTTTTGCCAGGATTTAAAAAAAATTTCTAGTAAGAAAAATTGGAATAAAAGGAATTCAAATTCTATAATTTTTATATAAAAACATTTAAGAGCAGTTTTTTAAATGAAATATCTGTAAAGTAAAATACTTACAACATGGAGCCCGTAAAGAACTTTTCCCATCGCAACAATCCTATTGACAAGAAGTTCTAGCTCTTCAGTTTTCATTTTGTCAGCAGAGACACATTGTTTGTTTCCTAGTGTTGAGTATAGATGGTGCTGCCATAGAAGAGCATCAGATGGATCGAACTTGTTTGGCAGGGTCAACTGGTTTTTACAGAACTCTGTAATATCCTCCTCTTCATTCTGACTGAGGAATTTATCTTTACAATGTTGCACCAGCTCCTGCTCTTTACCAGCAAACAGGTTCAACCCAACTGGAAGGAGTCTTTTAAGGGCAACAACTAGCAAACTAGTTGCATCAGTTTTAGTTGCTGCTGCTTTCTTTCCTTTCTTCTTCTTAGAACTTGAAGATTTATCTGCTTCTTGAACAACTGGTTGTCTAGTTCTAGGGTTTCCAGGCATAATCAGGGACATAGGGTCCAACTCATTACTGGATATAAAGTTGAGTTCTTCCCTCTTAAAGTACTAAAATAATAAAACTAGTAAAAAGAAATGCTAAATATAAGAAAAAAAAACTTACAGATGATTCCTTCATGATGTTGAATATTTCTCCAGCTGCATTGTAAACAGTTTCTGCTTCAGCAATATTATTTCTGATCCAGTAGGTTCTTTGCAGATCCACATACTTGATCAACAAAGGATAGAACGCATAGATATCTCTAGCTATGAGATTCCATTCTTCCTGGATTTCCCCTTCTATCTGAGAAGCATCATCAGCTGCTGCCTTAAGATATCCTCGGCAGTTCTCCTCCTTCTCCATCATCTTTACTGTAGAGGTTCGAATTTTCTCCATTAGAGGAAGGAAAGGGTCCTTCAGAAGCTCCTCTGAAGTGTTTATTATGATCTGAGTTGATATCAGAGCGATCCTTGACATCCATTCTGCTTCTGGATTTCCAGCATTCTTCATGATTAACTTCAGAATAATCTTCAGAAGAACATTCAGATTCTCTGATGTGACCATTGTTATATGTGATCCTCCCTTAGGATCGACATTATCTGGACCATGACTCCACCAAGTTGGCAGGTAAGAACAGAGTAAAGGTAAAATCACATCAATAACATGAGGTTCTTCTTTATAATCATTTATCTCCTCAACATATTTGTCAAATTTAGAAACCAATTGCTCGAGCTCAGGAACATTAGAGTTGAACCTGGCAGTAACCTCCTGGGCTTCAAGGGATCTGTCAGAAAATCCTGATCCAAGAACAGAGTGAGGATTAAACTTGCTCAAGGATGGTTCTAAGAATGCTACTGGGAAGGTGGATGATATGGCAGACAAAATTGTACCAATAGAGGATCTGTAGTTTGCTATATCTGTTTTTATAAATTTTTTTGCTTTGGTCAACTGAAGGTCAGTTCCCAGGATGAAAAAGCTTTCCAGAATTCTCCAACAAGCAACCTGAATCTCATCAACCAGCAAATCCTGCCCATACTCCAAAGCACATAAATGATCAAAGGTTGATATAAATACTGGTCCAAGAACATCAAAAATATACTTGAGAGAAGTGCAGGTTTTAATGTGACTTCCTCTAAGAAGAGGATACTTTCCTTGTCTCAAATTAGCGATGGTTTTTTCCAGGTCAGAGGCACCATTGTTGAAGAAAGTTAACATTGATGTTCTCACAAAATCAGGACGAGATTTAGCAAGGGATCTTGCATCCACTGCCTTTATCAATATCTGTAAACATCTGACTGCTTGAGGAGCATCAGCTCCGAATGCACTCTTCTTCTGTCTGAGTAAGTTTGCAAGTTTACAGAAGAGACTGGCAACATACTCCTTCTCCTTTATAGTTGCTACCCCTGCAGATGACGAGGCTGTTGCAACAGCTGTAAAATAATGCCGAGTGTGACCAAAATATTTCTCAATCAAGGGAAGCACAACTCGGACAAAGAATTTTACATTTTTGTTAGGTCTGCTAAAGCTGTTCCGTCTGGTAAAGTTTGCAGATGGTTTCAATATTTTCATACTACTGGCTGCTGTATCAAGATAGGATATGAGCTTCTCCAGCAGACGATATGCAAACCTATTTTCAGGATTCTTAGAGTCAGATAACGAGTCACCTTCATTTCTCTTGGTTTTATACAGATTATAACCAGTAAATTGAATATACTTGAGAAGCTCTTGACAACGTTCTCTGTTTTTCTTCTTTTCTGATTCAGTTAAAAGATCAAAGGGTACAAGAGTTAGATTAATAGGACCTCCTCCCCTCAAGTTCAAATCATTCTTTTCTCGTAGAGCTTGGATATCATGTCCATCCTCAGCTAATCTCTCCGATAGATTCATCATCTCCTTTGACAAGGTTAGGTTGGTCATATCTGCTGGCTGAGGTCTGTAGTTGTGAGGATTGTTATCATGTCCTCCATGAGCTGGAGCTTGGCCTCCACCCTCTGAGTATTCAATATGCCAGTCCAGAGAAAGCATGGATTTGACTGCATCACGGATGGGTTCCCTGTAGGTTTCTTTCTCTGTTTCTGACAGCATGGAGTAAGGTTTCAGTCTGTTGTGTGTTTTAGCTCCAACATCCTTTCTATCTCCATAGGTCCAGCCTGCATCTATTCTCTTCTGAGCCCAGGAGTCATGATAGTGCTCAGAAAACTTTTGGATCAAAGTGTTCAGTTCATTATTAATGTTTGCCTGTGAGGTGTCAATAGGCAAGGGTGTGTATGGTCCAATATCATTTACAACTCCAGGTTTAGAAAACATATCTTCATCTCCATGATCCACCATGGCATAATCTGGAGGAAGAGCTGAACCAATAGCAGTGAGACAGGGTAAAGCCATTCCAAACAGGTTTGCATCATACTCCATGTTGGACAGAGAATCAAAGATACTACTAAAAAGTGCCATAGACAATTTCTTCTCCTCATCAGAGGCACATCCATAAGAACCTTGTCCCATAGGAGATCCATAATATTTACTGCAACGCTCATAGAAGAGAGTCAACATCTTTAGTGCAACACTAGAGTACTCATTAAGCTTTGCAAGGTCTGTGGTGAGCCTTCGTAGTAACTTTAGTAGCATAAACGGAGCAACTTCTCTGGTGAGAGTAATTAAGAAGTCAGAAACTGATTGTCTTTGTACATTGGTCAACATCTTTCCTTTACTCAGCTGGTAGACAGTATGGAGGGTGGCCTCCAATAATGGATTATAGTTTTCAGCTTCAGAATAGTAATGGTTGTATTTGATTAATGCAGGCAGGATGGAGTTACCAATAAATCTGTTTAGAGCTAGACCCATCTCAGATTCACCTCCTTCTGGTTTTTCAAGCATGGTTGCAGCTCTTAGATCAGGTAGGAAAGCATTCTCAAGAATAGTGAAGAATAAATCTCTGTCTTCAATTCCATAAACCCTCTCCATAAACAGTGCTATGCTTTGCTTATGATTGGGAATAAGACCTGAAGGCATATCTGACTTTCTAGACTCCAATCCTGGCATTGGCATTGCCAGATTAAATCTCAGACTCAGAACTCCCTGAAGATCTTCAAGTGGAACCAAGGATCTCAGAATAGCTCTGGCTCTCAAGGAATCATTCTTTCCTTGAGCTATAACTGAAGCGTCAGGAGCACATCTTCCAAGGACATCTACAAGGGTACAGTAGAAGTTTAGTATAGCAGCTCCAGTGTCAATAAAGTCTTCATCGTTCTCACTTGAAGGCAGAGGATGTCTGTAGTTTGATATGTGGCCATTTTCTGCTGCTTTTATGTGATTACTAACTGACTCAGACATATTGTTAGCATTGACTATAGAGCTGAGAAGTCCTTCTCCCTCTCCTTGCAGAGCAGGACCAAGACATTCAGGTCTTCGGATGAGAAGACGAATGACAAGATTAGCATTTTCCTCCACTGACTCTCCACCTACCCATACACAGAAGCGTAGGAAGTCCATGAAGCGTTCTCCTTCAACTGGATCCCAACCAAGGTCAGGATATCCTTTAGAAACCAACTCAGAGTTAGATGTTAGACCACATCTAGATAGATAAACAGCAATTTTCTCCAAATAGTGCTCTCTGAGAGCAAGAGCAAGTTCAGTATTATCCATCAATGATGAATATGCAACATCTAGGGGGGTTGAACCTCTCAGACTTGGTCTATTCAGAAGAATATTAGCATTATCCAAGATGAAAAGCAAATGATCAAACATTGCTTTCTGGTTTTGTCTTGAGGTTCGACAAAAGTAGCAAAGGAACCTGCAGCATGCAACAACCATTTCACTTGAAGAATCAGAAGTATCTGTAGGAATTGGTTCCCCTGGTGTTCCTTCTTCTTCCGCTTCTCCACCTCCATCCCCACCCTGATCAGATCTAGCAATGCTGTTCATCATAATTGCGATTACATTCTCATGAATCTTCAAAATTCTGATAAGATCTGGATGTTGGAAGAATACATGGTTGTTGACCAAGGTCCACAGCAGTTCTCTAACAAGTTCCTCTTCCTCTTTAGACATTTGAACGGGTAGTAGAGATCTAATCCTACTGAGAGCAACCCACATATCCTTCACATCTTCTGTAGTATCTGAGTTGATGATATATGAGTTTTCTGCTGCTTTCATAAGCTCTCCAACAGTATCATATTGTCTAAGGAGAAGGCTAAACATTTCCTTGATTAGTTCTCTGTTTTCAATTTCAGCTTCACTTCCCCACCTGATAATAGTATCAACTAGAACCTTTCTAAACTTCTCCTCAGCAGATTTGATATGTGGTTCTTCTGCTGATCCCGCATCCTCCTGATCCCCTTGTGCAGCTTTTAATGTTGCAGAAAATGATGTAAGAAGACTAGGTTTATCTGCAACCTCATTTGCAGTTGGAAAAACTACATCTTCAGCTTCTAGTGAAGCAATGGACATTACTGACATAAGAGAATCATGAAACTCTGACATTCTTCCTCTTAAGTCTGAATTACAAGGATGTTCTTCAAGTTCCTCCTCATCTTCAATTGTCTTAAAACTAAGAATGGTATTCATTTGTTCTCTAGGTGGACATCTGAATTCCTTAGTTTTCTTAGCTGCCACTGCTGATGGCATATCAGACTGTTTAATCTCTATGTATCTTCTCAGCTGGTCAGACTGAAGATCTCCCATATATCCGTAGGCAAAAGAAACTACACTTTCCAATCTGTGCCTTACTTGAACATCACACATGTGATGAATAAGTTTGCATAATTCAAGTTTCACATCTTCATGAATCACCATGTTTAAGATTCCTTTTCTATGCTCGCTATTCTCAGAAGTCTGGAAGTTCTCATCCCAGGTCTGAGGATGAATCATAATCAACATTCTGGATACATCCTCATCCGAGAGTATTCCAGCCATAAGTAGTTTATCTAAAAGCTTAATCAGAGGCACAAAAAGATCTTGGTTTGTTCCACCAATAGGATCTCTGTTTGCGACTTGATTAACAGAAACTGCATTCTCAAGAGCTTCCATGACAAACTCTCTTAATGAATCCAGTGCAAACTCAGGTAGAGTAAGCTCCTTGATATTAGAAAAGTCTGTTGTTATTTCACATGTAGCCATTTGGGGTCTAATGGATTCATAAGCCAGGGATCTCAAGCTGTTTCCCATATCCGGCTCACTATATAATTCCATTAAAGTTTCAGTCATGGGAACAATAAATTCTTTCTGGGTTATTTCCACAGTTGATACATAGGATTCCAGATGGAGGGAAATCAGAATATCAAAGAAAGCTTGTCTCAGAATTCCTGGCATAAACTCGTTTTGTATAGCATACAGCAACTGCTTCCGGTCACAGTAGGCGCAAATTGCATGCATTGCCTTGTAATTGGATTGAAAACAAAGCGCTGCATATAGTTTCAAGGTCTGTGCATGAAAACTTGCAAGTCTCTCATTCTCAATAAGCTCCAGCATATCAATACATCTATCCTCCTCAGGAATATGAATAGCAAGCATAGATACAGGATCCTCGGAGAGTAAACTCCAACCTCGTATATCAGAAAGCTTGAGAGCATGGTTTACAAGGTTTTTGTTTGGAACCCTGGCCCAGGTCTTTGGTTTCATGCACTGAACCTTCAATCTTTGAGGGAACTGAGGGATAATATGCTTTCCTGAGTTGACAAGCACAGCTGCTGATAGAGGAAGAGAGGTTTGTGTTCTACCAAGTTCAAACTGTAAAGCATCTTTGCTGGATGCTTTCAAGAAAACCGAAGGGAAGAGCTTTGTGCCAGGCTCCATTTTAAACCTTTGCTTGATTTCCTTTCCCTCGCAGGTAAAGCTGAGAAATCCTGTTGAAACGTCAATGAAACATCCAACAAATAACCCTGTAGAGGGAGGTTTGCCAGAAGGATCATTAGACACTTCAGCATACATCTCATCCACCCTCATCATATAACAGTTCTGCCTTTCCACACTCTCAGCTATTCCACCATAGTTGTCCAGCTTCTGTACCGTCACACTTCTTACAGAGTCTCTGCTGAAATCATCTGTATGAAAATGATATTGTGTTGTGACCCAGCCTACATACACCATACTTGAATCCTGACCGGGGAAAACACGCACTCCATAGAAATATTCATTTATTAACTCCAGCATCTCATCATCAATAGAGGCAGGTTGGGGACTCGTCATCTCCGGGGTTGGACCGTCCTCAGGTCCTCCACGTCTCCTGGGTTGCTGCGGTCCTCTACCTGCTTGTCTTGCTTGTCTCATCTGTATCTCCTGCCATCTCCGGGCTTTATCCTGCTCCCTGCAAAAGTAAAACTTACTTTTTTGTAAAAGAACTATTTAAGAAGCTCAAAATTTCTAATTTATATATCTTTGAAACCTGATGTTGTAAAAATTTGATATTTCAAACTTTAGTTATTTGATCTAAAAAAATGCATAGCTTGGAATATCTAGGGTTTACGTCATTGGGTTGTAAAGATATAGGGATTAGAAAATCAGAGTTCGTGGCCAATAATGAATTCCTTTTTCAGTAAATGTGACCCTAGAATGCTATAACCTATTGATACTTGTACCCTGGGTCACTTGTTTGATTTTTTCCTTCAAAATTTAAAAGTATTTTACTGCTCAATTTTTTGTTTCAAAATAAAAAAGATTTATTTAATTACTTACAAGATGAATCGATCATTGCATGAGACTGGAAGAGAAAGTCTCATGAACTCCCAGTCTGCCTTCTCTTCCTGCTCGTAGGTATTATGGGAGATCTTGAGACTCGGAGGATTATCAGCTCCAGCAGGCATCCTGGATACAAAGAAATTGAGTCTTTGCCACAAATTCTAATATCATAATCCCTATATCTTTGCAGCCTAATGGTGTAAACCTTTGATCTTTCAAACTTAGATTAGTTGATTCAACAGAATTCTTGGTTTGAAATATCTAAGGTTTACAACATCGGGTTGAAAAAATATAGGAATTAGAAAATCAGAGTTTGTGGCAAAGACTCAATTCTAAATGTAGATCAATTATAAGAGATATTTCCGAGCAGCATACGCCGACAATAGACAGCACAGACAGATAAAGTTTTAGATCTGTAAAATAGATAGTTTTGAAATAACGTATTTTCTAGTTATTTTAGCTTGTTTTACCCCCCACCCCCACACACTCTCCTCCAAATTCATGAACTTTTCCAGGTGTAAATATAATTTTTTGATACGTAATTTTTCCATTTTTAGGAAAGTTTACTGATAAGATTTGAGTTATGAAAAATAAACTTGAATGTCAAGGATTAAAATACACTGCCCTTGTCTTATATTTTGCTATTTCTGTTTGTTTACTGATTTATATTTTGAATGCAGTTGTTTATCCTTTGTACTATCAGGCCGGAGCTGTCACTCAGAAAATATAAATAAATTTTGTCTCAAACTTTGAAAAATCATTTGTCTAGACTTAAAGTCGATCCTGCACCTTGTCACATCGATCTTAGGAGCATCCAGGTCCTCGTTGTTCTCGAAGGAGGAGAGCTCCTTCGTGTACCAGAAGGTGACTGCTCTCACCATATTCCTGAAAAGTCAAATATTTCCTGGATTGGCAAAAAAGTATTGGAAATTTTTAAAAATGGTGAAATGTGTAAAAGTTTTAAGTATTCTTAAAATAATCCGTTCAATCACAATTTCAGAGTGAGCCACATCACATTATATCAGATTATGTCTCGTCTTTTACAAATAAAAATCGAAATTTACTTATTTTTCTTTGCAATCTTTACAAACAACCCCTACCCTGTTACATCTATACATCTCAATTTATAGCAATTGATATGATGTGGCTCCCTCTGACATATTAATGATAAAGGTACTTACACGCAGAATGGTTCATATCCCTCCTGTAAACCACACATAGTAAAGTACTTGAATGTATCCACATCGTGTCCGAAGTTAAGCCTACACTTCTGTCCTATACCTAGAGTACAGGCTGGGACAAAGGTTTCTCCTTGTATCTCGGAGAATGCTGCATCTCCTGCTGATGGATCAACCAACAGTTCTCCGTTCAGAGAGAATACTAAAAATAGATTTTTTTAAATGGCTGTTTTTTAATAATTTAGGTACTAGAATAGTTACCGATTGTTCTATCATTGGTATCCAGGAAAACTCCAATAGTATCCCCAACCTGCCATTTCTTTCCATAAGTATCGTTAACTCCTCCGTGAAGTTTCTCCTCCTTAGACCCATCATAGGACCAGGAGCTTTCATCTCCACCTAAAGATGCGTCCGGACAAGCTTCAGTTAAAGCCCAACCTACACAAACTGAACCCGGAGTTAGAACTTCTACCTCGTAATACCATTTTCCACTTGATACTCCGTAGGTTCGTTCTGCTCTATATGTTCTGTGAGTAGGATGATGAGAGACCTTGAGTTCTGTAGCTTCTATTTCTCCTGTGGGAGGATCTAGAATGTATCCGTAGACTAGCAAGGTTCGAACCGTCTCACTTGCAGTGTTCCTATTCGCTATCTTAATTGCCTCATCAACATATATGTACGGGAGAAGATGAGGACTACGTTTCCTCTCAGAGTCCTCGTTCAAACCATAGGTCCAGCTCTGACTAATCCTCTCCTTAGCCCAGAGATTGTGAGTATTCTCCGCCAATAGATCAACCAATTCTTCCATCTTGGTTGTTAGTTCTATAGCGGATAGATCTAGAGGAGCAGGTTTATATCCATTGGATTGAAGAAACGGATCATTTGGTAGTCTTACAGCTCTTATTCTTGCTGGAGGTTTATCCATGCTGATATTATATCCTAGAGCTATGATCGTTCTAAAAAAATTATAAATAACAAAGATATTCTAGATATATGCAAACAGAAAACATGCAGTTTTAATAAAACATACCTCAATGTTTGAACAGCAAGCTGAACATTATACCGCTTCTCTGCCTGGGGTAGATTCTGGAACTGAGTAAGACAAGGGTGAAGACCCATTGTATCATCCCTTCTCTCTCCGTGAGTCCAACCTGCTTCTATTTTACCCATTGCCCACATCTCATGAATATTCTCAGCAAGCTTGTCTCGAATATTCTCCACAAAGCTCGGAAGTTGAATCTAAGAAAAAAAGATTTTTTAGGATGAAATTTTAAAATTGGAATGAAAATACTTACAGTGCTTGTATCTACGGGTTGTGGTATATATGCAACATCATCTTCTACAGGTAAAGGACCAGATAAAACTCCTTTAGAAACCTCGCCGAAATAAAAGCAAGGATCGATTGCCAGGATCTGGGTTGGGAGAAGGCAATCATACAATGGAGAGAATCCCTCCGGAGGAGAATATTTCAACCGTCCGTGTTCTCCTCCGAACAGAAACCTGCAACTGATCTTTGCTGATGCAGAGATTACAGGAAAGAACATTCCTTCAAGATTAAAATTTCTAAAATATCCTGGTATCTTCATTCCATTGTAGAAGAAAGTGATGATTGGGACGGATAAGTCCAGAGCACAGCCAATATTATCTCCTTTCTTCACATAGGGCTCATTGACGCTAGGGATAACCATGGTACTCCTTCCTCCAGTCCACAGATATGCTCCATCAAAACCATAGGAGTAGAGATCATCTCCAACACCGTTCCCTCCCCACTTCTCTCCTCCTCCTGGATACGGAATATATCCCGACGTGTTCCCCCAGCCTACTCGGAAGTGAGGTGCCATATGGGATTGTTGTTCCACATGGTCAATACACACCTCGAAATACCATTTCGAGTAAAGGTTTGATCCTGGAACTGATCCAACAAACATGTTAGGTCGGGAGGAAGCAACATGATCAACTACAGCAGAGTAGAGGAGAAGATTCTTCCCTGGTAGAAGGAAATCTACAATATTGTTCTGAGAAGATCTGACAGCAACTCCACTTCCCTTGCACAGATTACACAGAATATCCAAAACCTTGGGATCTCTTCCAAACTTTTCCAGGAGGGAGATAATCACCTTGATATGCTCCTCCTGCATCATGTTTAGGGCTTCAGGGGAGTCATTGAGTACACAGTACAGTACATCCATCATGCCAGCACCCTCTCCGCCTAGCTTACTGAACAACCAGTTTAGCCTCTGCGCCTGCGCAAACTGGGAGCAGTTAGTGTGGTTTCCTCGGATAACTGCAGCTAGAAGTTGGAATAAAGAAGCTGAAATAGATTCCCATTGATCTCCAGCCTCCTCTCCTGCAAAGGATGAAAGCAAACCTTGACTTGTGATTACATTCATCTTGTCAATCATATCAAGGATTAGGTTCAAGATTCCTTCCTCCTGGAATAAATCCTGTCGGTTTCGGAGTGCTTTCAGGAACTTTTGTCGTTCCTCATGGCTCAAATCGTCTTCAGGTTGAACAAAGTAATTATTAAGATCATCAAGACATCCAACCATCTCAGAGAGTTTGCAGTCCGAGAGAAAAGTTTCCGTGCTTTTTGTTGAAACCATGACTTCAAGGCCGGAGATAAAGGAGTTAAAAAGAGCGGAACATTTCTTAATTACTCTGGCAGTTCTAGCCTCCTCCTCCTGAGATCTTGCAAACTCACACCCGTCATCCATCCTTCCTTCTTCATGAAGCAGAACTCTCTTCTCCTCAACCAAACCAACCCCCTTCTTCTTAACCTGGTAGGCCTTATAGGACAACCAGTATCCAGTCTCTATATGCTGAGCTATCACGGATACATCATCATATCGAACGTTGGGAACTCCAATAATCTCAAGATCCTTGTCCTCTAGTAAAACCTTGTTATCGTCCTTGACGTCCCTGAGGTAGAAACTAGTTGCTCCTAGATTAGCCTCTTCTCTACAATAATAAAGTTAAATATCATGAAATCTTTAAATAAAAATACAAGATCTTACTTGCTAAGCAGACGAACATCCGTCCCATCCTCCATAACTCCGAGATATAGCCCTGTAGTGATGTGACGGATCCTCATAGGATGATACCAGTTGATATATCCCCCAGCCCACTTAGTTCTAGCCAGCTCCAACCTCCACAGGGATCTAGCCTGCTGCATCACTGAACCACCCTCATACACAACAATACTACAATCAAGTTATTATCATTCTTTTTTATTATCATATATTATTATTAATAATACTTAGTTTCTGGTGACTCCAAAGACCAATTGGATGGGATTGTAAGACATTCGTCCCCTCCATGAGTGAACCTTAAAAAATAATCTGATTTAGAAAAATAACAAGAAATTGAAGAGTTTGGATATGGAGTGAGTATGGAGTTGGGAAAGGGCGGATAGGGTAGAGGAATGTAAAGTAAAGTAAAAAATTATTTATTTATGAAATATAAAAAAAAACATACAAAATTAAGTGTTTCAGGAGAAAATATTTAAAAACCTCTAAAAGTATACGTTGTGGGAATATTTCCACCCAATTCTAAAAAATATATAAATATAGAAATGAAAGGAAAGTAAAGGATAAGGAAAGTTACATATTTATTGTTTACACTATATTTAATATAAATTGGTGGTGGATTGTTTGTATTTTTCGACGATGAACTAACAACTTTTCGAAATAAAAATTATAGATTTATATGTAATGTTAAAAAAGTAAAAAAAGATTTATGGAGTGTGAAAGAGATATAGGTTTTATGAAAAATGGGCATTTTTAAGCATCTTTTTAATACCGCGCTGTACTTTTACTTTTTTAATTTTTTATTCTTTTCTTTGTAAAGTCGTCTTTGCTTTCTTCGATTCTTTTGCACGTGTTAGAATTAAAACATTTGTTCTGATGATAAAAATCTTCTATTAAATTCTGTTTAAAATTCGAAATAAGATTGATATTTGAAAGCTTAGAAAAGTGTCGTTTATTTTCATACCATATTTTAGGGAAATTGTGAGGGGGGAGCAGTCCAATTTTGATAGATTTTATTCTAGGAATATGAAAATCATTTCTGTTTCTAAGATTTGCGTTTTTGATAATTTTTGATAGTAAAAAATCTTTTTTAAATGTTGGGGGTAATTAATCTCCTTTCAATTGAAATAAAAATGGGGGAATGGGGGATAAGAATATGAGGGATACGGAGAAAGTGTGGATAGGGAAAAGGGGATGGGAATGGGGAAAGGTGGATGGGAAATGCAGGGAAAGGGGGATACAAAGATGTGGGGGATATAGGGGATTAAGGGGTGTAGATGGGTAGTGAGGATAGGGGATGGGGGTGCATGTTATGAACGGGGTAGGGGGAGGATAGGGTAATAGTTTATACATATTGCTCCCATCTAAATCCTAGAAGGAAATTCTGAGGATTTACAAACAATAAACTGTCAAGCCCGACATAGAAAATGAATTACATCTGTACTAAATGTTAAACAAAGTTAATGGGAACTTAAATCTCTCAATACCAACAGAAAGAGATTTAAAATTGTAAACTAATAAAGCAATGACATAAATAGCTTTAATGATTAGGCATTTAATTTTTTTAAATGGCATCTAATTTTTTAACAGGTCTTTATTTTATTCGAACAATTAAGGTTTTTGATAAATTCAAACCTGAGAACATCTCCTCCGAAGACACAAGGTTGGTTCTTGAGCCGGCTCAGACCTGTTCCAAAGGGAGATACGTTCCACTGAGTTACATGGAACGATGCGTTCACAATAGATTGGTTATTCTCCTTGGTCGCTTGCTGAACATATAAATGTATATATATATAAATCCCTTTTAGGTAGATTCGGACTCTCTTTCTTGTGAAAATTTTGCGTTTACTTGTTGTTTCCAAGCCGCCATTTTTTACACTGTACATAAAAAAGCTAAAAATTTTGCGTATTTTTCAGATTTTTGATTGATTTCCAAATAATTTCAAATCAACATATTTTAACATTGACCAGCCATAAAACATCCCTGGAGTCATGTGAGTTACCTCAATAAAATTGAGATTTGCCATGCTGGTTGACGTTTGATGGATACAAACCAACCAACCAACAAAAAACAAAACATCCATGCAGAAAAGTAAAATATATAAATAGATGTCGAAAACAGTTTATATCTAGATAAGTTCAGTTTCTGCAACTGTAAGAGAAAACTAGGTTGAAAGTTTGACAGAAAATCATTAGATCATTATATATATATATATATATATTTGTTTTTAGTAATTCGGGAAGGGAATCATTTGAAAGTGTAGTATTATGCTTACCACGGTATCATTCAAGAAACTGATTACTTGCAACACACTCTTACATATTTGTAACATGTGTTTAACATCTCTGATATTTACAACTATTAATCTAAAGGAGAACTACTGGGCTGAAATATAAAATATATATATGCACTTTCAACTGATTCCCGAATTACTAAGACCAAAAAACCATCCGTTTATACAATACATAACTTAGTTTATAAAATTTAAACTCTATTATTTACTGGAACATTTTTAAAATGACGTGGTAGTTTAATTGTATAAAACATTGAATAAAATTGTAAACAAAGATCAGTATTTCTTAGCAGAGGGTAGTAGGACCGAGCCTGGGGGTTTAGTTAGTTTTTATTTACTCATTTACTACGTACAATGTTAGAGAAATAAAGCATTTTATTTTAGACTTGCTTAAAGCTTTTGAAAATTTGAAGGACATTTGATAAAATACGTGAATGGGTAAAATGAAACTGAAATTGTCATGAACATTAAACAGTTCCTAAAAGTATGCTTTGTTAAAAATTAAGTTTGTTTTATATCCAATTAGCGTTGTTACTAAATGAAATTACACTTACGCGAAAAAAACTTATTATAAAAGAGATCTGAAAATTTACCAAATATCTCTCAGTAGCTACGGATACAAAGATAACATCATCTCCAACCCGAACCTTCTCACCCTCCGACCTTTGCTTGGACGCAGGATGAACTGTCCACCAACAGGCTTCTCCTAGACAACAGAGAGTCATGTAAACTTGATTTTTAGAGTATCCTTTATTTTCCTTTTTTACTGCAATTACATTGTATTTTTAATAATCTCATTTACATTTACTCTGGTTAGTAAATTTATTAATTTTTAGTGTAAATCTTTTCTTTTTTCAGTGTTTTCATTCAGATTTTAGTGAATTTAATTACTCATTTAATGTAATCATTTATTCTTTTTTCTGCCATTATAATTTTTTCTATTGCAGTTTTTTTTAATGCTTTTTTCCAAATTTTGTAAATTTTTTTGTATTTTTATCTTTTTCGTGATTTTCTTCTCTCTTCTTGTGTATTTCCTTTAAATGACTAAAATTTTAAAAACGTTGGCGAATTTAAGTTTTGAATTGCCTCAACATTTTCATGAAATATTTTTTAACTTAAATTTTTCATGCTTAGGTCATATTCAACTTGTATTATAGCAGTGCTATAAATACTCATTGTGCAGTGTTGAATTAGATGTACATCATAACACTGAGCTATAAAGTTTAATGGTTCCTGGGTTTTCTAAAAAAGAAATGAAGGTATTTCTAGGATTTCTTTATTCAAATGAAATTATTTACATCTTTTTTAGGTATCTTTTTTCCCAAAACGCTTGTTATATCTAGAAATTTTATCCATGTGCCCTGTATCTCTACAATTTTTGAACGTATTATAAAAATAATTTTAATTTTCCCTAATGCTTGGGTCAAAATAAACTCTAAAAAAAACCTTCTTGCTAAAGAGAAAATACACATTTACATTTGCCGTTGATCTTCTTAAATAATATTTTGAACAATCAACAAACATAACCAGCATTTTCTATACGAAAAAAGTATGTACAATAGTTGTACTGCACTCTTGTGTAGAGTGCAGTTTATGGTTAGCATTAGCAAGCACAAAACTCCGTTATTAGAAAGAAGTAAATAAAATTTGAAATCAAAAACTGAATGTTAAGACATATCTAAAAAATATATATTGTTTACAGCAAATCAATATGTAATTCGCAATGAAAACTCTTCTTCATTAAGTTTTATAATGTGTCTAAGCGGGACAAACCTAATTTCATTTTAATTTGTTATGGCAGCTTACAAAATAACAAATATTTATTATGTGAGGGATTAAACAAACAAAATATTTACAAAAATATTTATTAGAGTTTTAATTTGTGTAAAAAATTGAGTTTTTGCCTCAAACTCCAATTATTTAATCCCTATATCTCTGCAACCGAATGGTGTAAAACTTTGATATTTCAAACCTAACTTATTTGATCTAACAGAATTCAAAGTTTGAAATATCCAAGGTCTACGACATTGGGTTGAAAATATCAAGAGATAAAATAAAATTTGAGTTCGTGGCAAAAACTCAGTTCCTTTGGTGTTCATTCTGTATACATTTTATTAAATCACTGCTCCTTTTGATTTAAAATGTTGTTACTGAATTTAGAATTTAAAAAATCTTTATTATTTGGTTTGTGGGTGAATTCTGGGAACAATTCATGGATGGATATATTCAGTTTTCAAAATAATCCTTTGATCAAAGAGTTGTTTGATTTTGGTCTACCGAAGATGAAAATATAAAGGTTACATGATAGATATAAGACTTGACCAATGATGAGACACTATGTGATATAGAGAATGATTAATAATCTAAATAGCTTTGAAGATCCTGGATATAAACAACCTTTACAAACTACTCGATAAGCAAGCTAAACCCTGGGGATACCTCACTCCTCTTTACATATGTCCTACCCTTGTAATTTATTTTATAGTCTCCCTGTAGAATATTATTATTCCTCGTTAATTCAACTGAATTAAAGCGAACAGATTAAAATGTCAGGGTTATTTGTATTCCAGAAATTGTTTCCTTATTACAAAGAAAGCTGAAAAACAACAATTTCATATTTAGGGGGAGGGGAGGGGGATCTAGTTTTGATTGAATTTTTACTTTAATGAAAGGGAATGTAAACGTAATTATCTCCCTCCACCCCCACCCCCACCATTTAAAGAGTTGTCAGCACGATTCACATTTAAACCTTCTGTCTGAGAAACATTGAGGAATATAGTGTCGTTATTCTGAAAAATTAATAAATTCTAACATTTTTCTCCTTCGCTACTGCTGCATAAATCCGCAAGTCAATTGTCCACAATTGGAAACAATCTTAAAATTTTTAAATAGTAAAACAAGAACATTTTGGTGATTTTGGTCGCCTTTACTCGGACAAAAGTTTAAAAAGTGCTGTTGTGAATCGATGATGCCCCTGTTCAAATTACGAGTCACGTGAAATGATGTCGCCAGTCCTTCAAAGTTTAGATTTTAGAATAGACAAAACTTTTAAAGGTTACACAATTCACAAAAAAGGATTTTTTATAAATACAATCTTTAATGCCTGTAAGCACTCTGTTATACAATATAAATAAAATTCTTGAAATTCAAACCAACATTTTGTATTTCTCGTGCAGGTGAAATAGATACAAGTTTCTTTACAAATTAGTGTTTGTTAAAGGGACTGTAAGCGTTATTACAAGTGAACCTCCATGCGAAGATGATCAATAATGTGGAGACAATTCGTTTTTCTAGGTTTAAAAGTTTTTTACTTTTGATAATTCCTTCCAGTAGAAATGTAGAGAAACAACGATAGAAAAGTATCAGTTCTTATAATTTAAAATGTTACACTTGCTCAGACAAAGCTTTTAAGATTACCCTTCTGAATCAGGTAATTATCATCTTGGCATGGAGGGTCACTTGACTTTACGCTTACAGTCCCTTAACAACTATAGTTCAGTTCCCTAAAGAATTAAGTTTTTGGTTGTCCATTTATGCAGTTGACAAGGGTAAAAGAACACAACAGGGACAGGAGAGGAGGGAAGAAGGGGCAGGAGAAACGGGAAGATGGTTTAAAGGGAGGGACCGGCTAGACATGGTAGTTGAGCTGAAAGTGTAGGATTGTAGAGAAAAACTTTGTTTTGTCCATGGTATTTCAGAATTGTAAAGAAACTTTCTTCTGCTGACTGAAACAACTGGTGAAATATTACAGAAGACTTTACGATCTTAGTTAAAAACTGTACACCGTAAAAATGTCTCATTGGTATAAAAAAAATCCTGAAGTTTCTCTCTACAATACTGCACTGTCAGCTCAACTACCATGTCTATCCGGTCTCTCCCTTTAAGGAGAAAGGGGGAGGGTTATCTGTATACCTGGATTACTAGAGCCCTGAACGAATCCTGGTCCTGATTATTAAGGCGCTGGTTAATCTTATTTATGCTTTATATTCTTTATCTTGTTAATATGTATATATCCAATATGTACACTACACTGAATATCTATATTAAATTATCATAATTTTATTGATTATATCATCATTATCAAATAAGTCTATATCAGGCTGATTTTTGATCGCATTTGTAGAATAGAAAAACAAAAACAATATAAAGAGGGAGATAATCATCTACAATACATATCTGCTTCTCAAGAAAAGTTTTATTTTCTCTCTGAAAACTGAGCCAATACTGTGCTTGTTATTTTCTGCTATTCATAACAAATATTCTTGTAAAAATAGTAAAAAAGCAGGCATGGTTTCAAATCATGCTTTGGTTTGGATCTATGTAAAAAAATTAACCTAAAAAATAGTGCATTAAAATGTTACATCTATATAATGTTGAAGTCCTTTCATTATAAACATACAAAACGTCTAATCTAAGCTTAGATAAATTGTCAACACTAAAAACCTTACCTTCAGATTGTTCCTGAAGACCAACATCAAAAGCAAGCTTGTCATTGGAAGAACTACTCGATAAGCAAGCCAAGTACTAGATATGAACAACCTTTACAAACTACTCGATAACAAGCTAAACCCTGGATATAAACAACCTTTACAAACTACTCGATAAGCAAGCTAAACCCTGGATATAAACAACCTTTACAAACTACTCGATAAGCAAGCTAAACCCTGGATATGAACAACCGTTACAAACTACTCAATAAGCAAGCTAAACCCTGGATATGAACAACCTTTACAAACTACTCGATAAGCAAGCTAAACCCTAGATATGAACAACCTTTACAAACTACTCAATAAGCAAGGTAAACCCTGGATATAAACAACCTTTACAAACTACTCGATAAGCAAGCTAAACCCTGGATATAAACAACCTTTACAAACTACTCGATAAGCAAGCTAAACCCTAGATATGAACAACTTTTACAAACTACTCAATAAGCAAGCTAAACCCTGGATATGAACAACCTTTACAAACTACTCGATAAATAAGCCAAGTACTAAGTATGAACAACCTGAGGACGAAAATTATGTCTGGGAAAGCGATAAGTTTCATGCACCGACTTAACTCGATATATCCACAGCTTAAACTTTCAAATTTATTTTAAGTTTATTTCTGTAGGTTGAATATACTAAAAATCAACTAAGAGAGATAAAAGTAAAAAAAAAGGTTTTCCTCTATGAAAATTACTCGATAAGCAACCCAAAGTAAGCTTATATAAAACTCCTCACAAACTACTCGATAAACAAACTCGGTACTTAAAAAGAAAATAATCGATACTTTAAATATTGAAAAAAATTTGCCTTTCTTGTATGAGTACCCCCAACATATTCTTGGTTTTGATATTTTTAAATTGTTAAAATATTTCAAGAATATAAAGGAAACGAGGTTGGGGTTAATTAAATTTCTCCGGGTATAGAGATGCATCCTATGAATAGAGTTTGAATGCCGACCTAATCTCAACCCTGGAGAACTTCATCTTCTTTTTATATTCTTTCAGATTGGAACAGTTCGATTGAAAGACATGCAGCTTTTACACTTGCTTATTAGGAGGTATAGGTTAGCTGTTAAGGATTCATATCTACACACGACAATTAAGAAAACCAACCGGACTGACTTTGACGGGAGGGTGGAGGGGGGGGGGGGAGCTTAATCCAAATGAATTTTCTATAATTTCGGGGATGGTGATGGACCAAACCTCTGTAGAGAAAAAAATTAGATGTTAGTTCGACATTTTATTGGATCAATTCTATATCCAAGGCCATTGCAAGCATCGGAATAATCTTTTATTCTGTGACAAGGCAAAGTTTTTATATTATTTGACGTATAAAAAAGGTTAATATTTAAGAAATGCTTCTAAATGCACACTTACCATATCACTGTTACAGTGACGAAGAAGGATTGCATTTCCGTAGAGAAGGGTTTTATGTCCGGACCCTAAACCTTTACCCTGAATACAAGAAATAGGAAATACGGGGAAATAATTGGGTTGTTTTTGTAACCCTGACGTCATAGATCTTCAACATTTCAAATAGTCTATATTTAAAATATCAAAGGTTTACATCAGTAAGTTGCAAAGATATAGCGATTGGATAAAATATTGAGAGAAAAAATGTACTCACCGCCTCAGCGTCATTAGAAGAAATAATCTCCTGGAGAGCACGAACAGAGAGTGCTTGCTCAATCACAAACACACACTGAGACAAGTCAGGCGGAACATTCTTAAATAATAACACTTGTTTAGACAATGGTAGGCGATTATATTAATACAATGAAGACGACTACGCTTTGATTACAAGTAAACAAAGAGAAACTGTGAATTGAAAACTTCTCTTTGTTCTAAAGTTTAAGTGTTACTGCTGTTTGAAAGCTTGGTAGAAATCAAAATTGAAATATAAAGTCGTCTTCATTGTATTGATATAAAAGACGACTTCATTGTATTGAAATATAAAGTCGTCTTCATTGTATTGATATAGAAGACGACTTCATTGTATTGATATAGAAGACGACGACTTACTTGGAAAGAATTTTTAATAAAATTCTCACTCAATTATTCTGCAATTATCAATGGTTCATTTATCATTAAACATTATCTGTATAATAACATATATAGTTTCAGTAGAAGTAAATATTTCCATTAACTGATAGCGCCGATTAAAGGATTTATCTCTATGTGGAGAATGAGATAGATAGAAAGATAGATGTTACCGCCATACTATTTCTATTGGTTAAGAATAGACAACAAACACATGACTGAACCCTTGATTGGATCAGGAGCTAATGGACTCGGCATATGATCATATAAAGTTATGTTAGCTATAGATGGCCAAACGCCTGGACCAAATTGGCTGACATCAGTTGAGGGAACCCTTGGGTACTAACATAAACTAAAAAAAATTCAAAATATCTTTTTTTCAAAAATTGATTTTTTCCTTTTTCAAAATTGGATTTTTCAAAATTCCACGGGAAAGTCGTTTATATAAATATTTAACTAAACATGATTCATAATATTTCTGAAGATCACCTTGTCCGCAATACTCTCTAGGAAGCATTGTCTATTCCCGAAACCTTCAGCTGATAGACAAACCCTTTCTCCAGTTCCAGTGCAGGATAGTGTCACCATATCCTCAGTTCGGAGGAAGGAGACATCCTCTGCTCCTCCTTCCTCCTCCGACATCGTAGTTTAATCGGAGTCTAGGAGCAGAATATCAAGATTAAAATAATTCAACTATGCAAGGATTTATCCGGGGTTACTAGCGGTACATGTAAGATCCAATGGTTTGATCTGTATCATTACAATGTGGCTGATACATGATAGATATATCATTTAAGATAAATACTACATTGAAAATATAAAGGTTACATGATAGATATAAGACTTGACCAATGATGAGACACTATGTGATATAGAGAATGATTAATAATCTAAATAGCTTTGAAATGTTATGCATCCAAAATTAAAACTGAATCCGACCCACTTTTATTTTTTTTGTAGCCTTGGACATTATGATTTCGAAGTTGAAAATTTGTTCTGTTTTGCTTTAGTTTTGAAGAAGCGTTTTGCGAATTCAAATTAGAATTTTGCGTCAGAGTATGCATATTTTAGACCATTCTAAATATATTTAGAATTTGTGTTAAAATTAGGCAAAATTATGTTATGAACAATTCACATAAAAACATTTTATTCAGTTGTAAATAAATACTCACAGTTTGTATTTAGAATATATCCAGTAGAGAGCTAGGACTGGAACTAGGGTATCCTGCACTGACCGGCTTATGGGAGCGCTGGCCAGCCTCCAACTAGATTACCTGACCCCCCCTCCCCCATGCCCTGCCCTGCCTACCTGGAGCAGCTGACCGACAATTAGTTCCGGGTCAGGTTCTACCATTATATTAATTCAATAAGCTTCTTCATATTTATTCCTTAATTTAGGATATTTTTAAATTCCAACATACAGAGACAATAGTCTTAGAAGAGCACATATATCCAGGAGCAATCAAGCTTTCCGTCCTACCTGGAGTTTTGGGAAACAGATGAGTCTTGCAAAACTTGAACCGGTTTTCTCCAGGTACTTTAATCCTACAGAGACACAGGATGTTTTTGCAACAAGGAGTAAAGACAGTATTACAGGAGTAAATATACTTTCTCCAGAGTTTGCTGACTAAGAATAGGGGAATTTAGATATATATTATCCATAGACACAGTGTTTCGTCCTATAAGGACTCATCAGTCTGGCTGAATTATTATCAGTTTTTGATTTTTGCAGTTGACGGGGCTTGAACCATGCATCTTTAGATTATGGATCGAACACGCTAACCACTACTTAATATATATATATACATATCACAACCTCCTGATATATTATATATCAGGTCCTGTTTGTATTGTATATGGGTTTAATGAATAAAATCCTATCAGGTCCTATATGTATTAGGTACATATCAAATCTGAAAATAGCGAAGATCTAAGAATGAAGAATAAAGATTAGTTTTAATATTATATGTTGTGAAGAATAACAACAGTTTCCATTATTTGATAATACATAAATATCCCAGGGAATTGAACAATGTTTACATAAATAAATATTGTTTTCTAACCATATATATATAATACATATAATACCACTCAATAGGTCCAGGATACTACAGTGGAGCTCTGAATTTAGTGAAGTAGAAAGACGACAAAGAAAAGACTTCTTCACGACGGTATTAAAAACCTCATCATGTCTGTTTCTAAACAGGACCCCTGTCCACCAGGAGTAGGGTAAAAAACCTCATCATGTCTGTTTCTAAACAGGACCCATCTCCACCAGGAGTAGAGTAGAAAACCTCATCATGTGTAACGTATTGTTGTCTTGAAGTTCAGAGACATAATCCTGTTTGTTTGATCTCTGTATTTTACAATTTTAAGCTTACTCCCACCCTGGACTAAGTTGGGTTCCTTCTATTTTAATTTAATCTCGTTTGTGGTCGATAATTCAACAATCTTTAAACTTACGGAGTTGTCTTTTAATACCTTTTCATTTTAAATGTAAATGTTGACAAAAAAGTATAAATTAGAAAAGGGAAAAAAATTATGTTTGAAAGGTCAAATTGTGATTAAAAGCAACAGCATGCTGGAATAAGGACCGAACTGTTGAATACGAGTTCCCTTTTTTAAACAGTTTTTGTCACAAAATCTGATTTTCTTATCCCTATATCTTTGCATTTCAATGTCAGAGACCTTAGATATTTAAAACTATGAATTATTTTAGATCAGATAATAATAGTTTGAAATATAAAAGGTTAACACAATCAGATTGCAAAAATATAGCGATTTGAAAATCAGAATTTGTGCCTAAAACTCAGTTTCTTTGTTATGTACATTCATGCATACAGATATCTTAATATATTTTGTATAACTTGACGTAAAACCAACTTCACCCCCCCCCCACCTCTCTATCCATGGTATGACACCTCCCCCCTCTCCCGGAGAAAATAGAATAATAAAAGTTTGATAAAAAAGTTTTCCATGAAGGAATATATTATTTACAAAGAGATAACAGTTCTTCCCTAGAGCGGCCTACAATGTTCTTAATCATACATTTATTTTTGAGATCGGGCCGATTATGAAGTTTCGCCAGGTATCTGCTCTTGTTTTAGCTTTAAAACATCGCGTTTACATCTTTTTTAGTCTGCTATTAAAGTTCCAAAGATCATGTTTCTAACTTTATAATAAAGACATAGTTTGACAAATGTATTAACATTTTTGCTCCAAAACGTGCATTTTTTAGTTCGCAATATGCTTTGAAACACTAAGTTAATTGATTTTAATTTAATCAAGCAAAAAGATATTTTTTGCAATTTTTATCAAAAATGTCCAGATTTTTAAGACCATGACATAAACTTTACAAGTTAACATATTTAGGACAACTAGGCTTGAAGGGCGCTTCGCACCCATCTTATATTTCAAAATTTAATTTTGGTTTTTGTTCGCCATCATTTTTCTCGTGGATTTTAAAATTTTTACAGAAATCTAAAATTTTTAGAGACAACTTTTTGGTATTCTGAGCATCCATGAACCCTTCCTGGGGTCATTTGAGGTCCCACCAAGCAAATTATATATACAGATGCTCCCACATAAAAATTGGTCATGTTTTACAATTAAACCGTTTGAGTAGATTAAAATGTAGCAATACTGCAGAAATAAATAAAGAGTCGACAAATATGAGTTTAGATGGATAGATGAATGAATATGATGAATCAGAATTGTATTCTGTGTATCCGTATATAATCTAGTTAGTATAGTATATACATACAGTTTCGATCATCGATATCAAATAAATAGAGAAACAACACAAATTTCTCGCCCTGTTTAAATGTTTATTTGATGGGTTTGAGTCTATTCAACTGTGTTGTATTTCTAGTAACTGCTTCTCTGACATTAATGTTTCAAGAAATCATATCTGCAGCATAAGCATCAAATAAACTTCTAATTAAAATGTTATCCAGCGTTACTTTCTATGACAAAGGAAGTGAGTTTTTGCCCACAAACTCAAATTTTCTAATTCTTATATATTTGAAACTGATGGTGTAAACCTTTGATATTTTAAGCTTAGATTATGTGTTCTGACAGAATTCATAGTTTGAAATATCAAATGTCTACGACATCGGGTTGTGAAGATATAGGAACTAGAAAATCAGAGTTTGTTTTTAAAAACTCAATTCCTTTAGAGCACGTCCTATTTGAAGAGTTTAAGATCTTCCTTAAATTCTCATCCTTTGTTTAAAGACATACAAATAATTCAAAATAGATAATTCTACACTAAAAGTTACAAAAGAAAACTTTAGTATTTTATTTACTTAGTAAATTTTAGAAGTGCAGATAAACTTGTTTCTTGTTAGAATTACTCTTCTTCTAAAGTTTTGATTGTTATAGAAAGTGAAATAAGTACATACTATAGGTACTAGATAGGTACTAGATAGGTACTAGATAGGTACTTGGTACATAGGAACTATCTAGGTACTAGAGTACTTGTAACTACAAGGTACAAATTACTTTTTATCTACTAGATACTCTGTATTATATACTATAACTTTATTAAGTGCTATATAATATATATAGTACCTATAGGTATCAGGAATAACTAGGTACTTAAAGTACTTGTAACTAATAGGTACTAAGTACTACCTATTTTAAGGTGCTATAGGTATCAGGATCTGCTATGGTACTTTCCCTGTTAAGGGTACAATGTACTATTTTCTATTCAAATTGTATTTTTTTAAGTATAAGTCTATACCTCACAGAATTTTCTTTCAGATTTGGGGTTGGTTAAACACCTGAACTTATTTAAGAATATATTCATAAAACACTGATGACCAATGTGCCTCAAGTGTTCTAATAATTAAAACTTTGATCCAAGGAGTAAATAAACCTAGACAAACACTCTATCTCTCTATAACCTCGCTGCCTCCCCCTCCTCCACCCCCACTTCCCCCCACTAATCAGATAAGAGCTCCACAAACCATCCATCATTCAACCAATACTAATAAATAGCAGACAACAGTAGTGCACTACCAACAAATACTCAATAGTAAATCATTCAAACATCAAGCATAACTGTTCTATATCTATGAAATTTGATCAAATTCTAAAATTTTCTTAATGCTTTAAGTTTTTGCTTCAAATTTTCTAATCCCTTCATCTTTGCAACTTGATGGTGCAAACCATTTCAATTTCAAACATAGATTATTTGATCTGACAGAAATCGTGGGTTGAAATATCTAAGGTCTACGACTAGTTGCAAAGATATATGGATTAGAAAATCAGAGTTTGTGGCAAAGACTCAAATATGGGAGACAGACCATGCTCGTGTAAACAGGAGACAGACTGCTCAAGCATACTGGAGACAGACTGCTCGTGTATACGGGAGACAGACCATGCTCGTGTATACAGGAGACAGACTGCTCGTGGATACGGGAGACAGACTGCTCAAGCATACTGGAGACAGACTGCTCGTGTATACGGGAGACAGACCATGCTCGTGTATACAGGAGACAGACTGCTCGTGGATAACGCCTGGACCNTGAGGCAGATCTGTCCAGGGGTTTTTGAGTTATGATCGGAAATCGGGTAATAAATTCATTGCAATGTGTATTAGACGAATACAAAAAAATTGGGTGAAACTCTTAAATAAGTGTAGTTTGGGCGTAACGTAGTTTGGGTAAAACCCTGCCAACATTTTAAGATGAATAAGTTTGGAAACAATTATAAAAGTTAGCTGAGACTGATCCCCTCAGGCCGTTTACATTCATAAACATCAGTTTTTAGTAGAATCACAATCAGCCTTTGGGTCATGTCCTATTCCACAAAAACTTTGGACCCGATCGGTTCAGCCTTTTCGACGTTTGAAGAGACAAACAAACACTCAGACAAACAAAGTAACATTCTTAAATCAGAACATTTGAGGATTTAAACTGAATAATTTAAGCGTTGACTAACTTTTGTGTCAATAACGTGGACTTGTTAATATTCACAACAAACAGAGTTTTTTCCTTCATCTGGTATCAGAATATCTTTAGTATACATTCGTCTATGTGTTATTTGATCTGGTATCAGAATATCTTTAATATAATACATTCGTCTATGTGTTATTTGATCTGGTATCAGAATATCTTTAGTATACATTCGTCTATGTGTTATTTGATCTGGTATCAGAATATCTTTAGTATAATACATTCGTCTATGTGTTATTTGATCTGGTATCAGAATATCTTTAGTATAATACATTCGTCTATGTGTTATTTGATCTGGTATCAGAATATCATTAGTATACATTCGTTTCTGTGTTATTAGATCTGAGCCAGGAACTTTTGTGATGGAGACAAATAATACTGAATGCTTGATCTCTTTAGAACAACAGGAATTTTCTTTGCTTGATTTAAAAGTTCTTAGTTTAATAGGTTTACTCTTTAAAAGAAAACTTTGTTTCCAGCAAAAGCTGAGTTCCTGAACTAGAATCCAATGCAGCAGTTCCCAGCTTGGATTCTATCATATTGTTTTAAGTTTAAGATTTGTATAAAACTATAAATCCAGGTTGGTCTAACATATCTTTATAATTAAAAATATGAGAATAAAAAGTCCTGTTTGATTAATTGTATAACTGTAGACCGGAGTGGTTGCAAAACAGATTCCTAATTCAGAGAACCTAATTCTATATTCAATTCAGCTGATTCCTAATTCAGAGAACCTAATTCTATATTCAAATCAGCTGATTTATCTACTGGAAATATTCCGACAAACCATGAATTTTGGAGGGAAATACAGCATAAAAAGGAATTAAATTCTATGAAAAAAGAACTAATTTATGTAATATATTGTTGATGTAAAGTTAATCTGGGGTAGGTTTACATATTTCTTGGTCTGGATATTCCTGGTTTACATATTTCTTGGTCTGGATATTCCTAGTTTACATATTTCTTGGTCTGGATATTCCTAGTTTACATATTTCTTGATCTCTGGATATTCCTAGTTTTTATATTTCTTGGTCTCTGGATATTCCTAGTTTACATATTTCTTGGTCTGGATATTCCTATTTTATATATTTCTTGGTCTTGATATACAAACTTTACTTTATTTTCAAAACTTTCAATTCAAATATAATTAATCCTAAACTTACAGAACTCTACCACTACTAGGGTTAATAAATTTGCCAAAAAATATCTACTTTTTTGTTTAAAAATTTAAGTATTTAGTTTCATGTCAAGAATAATGGGTAAAAATTAGTTAAAAGTTTTATTTTCAGAAATATTTTTTTGGGGAGAAAACATTTTAGGAACAAAAAATAAAAGACAGTAAATGCACTGTGAGTATTATTTTAAACAAGCTTATCGTAGTTTTAGAATGTATATACATAGGGCTACAAAAAAGTAAAAGTGGCTTGGTGAGGTAAAACTAAAGTCCAAGTCGTATAAATTTAATAATTGTCTATATATCAGTGAATGGCTTAAGAAAAGAACATGATTTTTGATTTTTATAAATTAATTATTTTTATCCAAATTATGTTTCAGAAGATGAATATCATTTTTGTTGTCTAGAGAGTGAAATTAATTTATTCTTTGTAATTGAGGCGGGATCCGAGCATTATTCATTTTATAAATAGTTTTGTACCCAGCCAGCCAAGTATAATTCTATAAATAATGTCCCACTGAGAGCAAGGATGGATATTGGGTTTTCGTTCAATATTAAGAATTAACGAAAATTTATATTCTTTCCTTGAAATCTTTTCTAAAAATCACTTTTCATCCATTCACTTTTTCAGTATTAAGAAATATATGAGGGAAACTTTTTTCTAAAGGGAGAGGTCTCGTATTTCTAAAGAGAGAGGTCTCGTATTTCTAAATGGGGGATATAACAATGTCGTCAAATCCCTTTATATTGTTACAGATAGTTGGTCACAAACTCAGGTCTATCACTAGCTTTATAATGGCAGACCATACAATTATCGATACCACTTTGCATCCTGACAAGGCTTCATAGTTTTAATTTTGGTTTAAAAAGTTTTAGATATTATTAATTTCTCCTTTTTTTTGGAAGCAAGAAATGGGTAAGTCACTTTTGGCTTGAAAGCACAAATGAACATAATCAGTTTTTAGAAACAAAAACATGGAAATCTGAGTCGAACTTGATCAGACAACATTTGTTTAAGGTACTACTGTGAATCGGACATGCCACTCTGGCAGTGGAGGGTCTTTTGAAATTACGTTTACAGTCCCTTTTAAGTTCAGAAAACAAATTAAACTAAGAATTTTCACATTTTCGTTGTCTCCAAAATGATAAAATTTGAAAATATCAAGGTTTTTAATTATTTGAAAACAAGTCAGAGATAAATATTATAAACAAAGCTAAACTCGTTCATTTAAAAATGTTTCAATTTTTAAAGAAGACTAAAATAAATTCTTTATAATATAATAATACTAGCCTTAGAGGGCGCTTCGCGCCCATCTTCTAAATTAATTGTGAACATGTTCTCTTTGTGTACATCGTAAAACAAAACAAAAATAATTCGCGGATTTTCACAAAAAATGTTGTGGATTTTCAAAATTTTAAAAAATTTAATGAAGATCGAATTTCGATGGAGACAAATATTTGAAATTTTGATCATTCATAAACGTTCCCTGGGGTCCCTAGATGTCCCACAAAAAATTTGGGCCCGATCGGTTCAGCCGTTTTAACGTTTATTGGTTACAAACAAACAGACAGACAAACAGACAGGGAAGCCAAATTTATATATAGATTAGAACGAAATCTATTGCAAAGCTTAGAACTTAGTCTTAGTCCAACCTTCTGACTTATCCTCTTTTCGATTTTAAGATCAAACTGATAGGGACTGTCGACATAAAACTAACTTGCGGAATTATGCAGCAGACTGAATGCAAATTGTCAGAATTAAACACTTTTCAGATAATAAAACGCCGAAATCTTCCTTCTTGTTACTCTTATAAATGTTTAAGGGTACCGTTGTGAATCGAGAATATAACTCTTGAAATGAAATTACGCCGACAGTTCCTTTCTCAAAATAACAAAAGGTTTATTTTGAACTTCTCAGTAATCCTAGTTCAAAGTTGAATTCAGAAATTGTTTTTATTGTGGGAGGATTAAAGATGGAACATAAGAAAATATTAAATCTTCTTTAGGTTTCATGAGTTCCTTTAGATTCTTGAGTTCCTTGAGTTCCTTAAGATTCATGAGTTCCTTGAGTTCCTTGAGTTTCACCTAATACTACGTTTCACCCAACTCACGTTTAGCCCAAACTACGCTAAAGAGTTTCACCCCCAAAAAAATTCTGCAGTACACAAGTTAGGCATCCTCTCGGAGTCCAAGCATGAACTAGCCCCTAGCCTATCCTAGCCGGAGCGCTCGACTCAGAAATTGTCTTAATTTAACTCAACCCAAAGTAATGTGAAAGACAGCACATTATTTAACATTTATGTAGTTAGCTACATGTAACTGCTACACCGTGTTAGGCTCCAATGTGGTTTGCAGATTTCGATCAAAAAAGCGGATTTACAACGATTTGCATTAATATAAGGAGCGGCCAAACGCAGTTTCGTGCGCATGCCGCAATAAATTATAAGAAGAGAGAGATTAGTATATATTTTAGGGTTAGGTTGAGTTAAGACACTTTCTGGGCCGCGCGCTGAGGCTAGGGCAGGCTTCGGGGCCGAACTCCGCGGCTAGGACAGACCATTAATATTTATCACTAGCTCGGAAACCCAGATTTGTTTGTAATATAAGTCGACCCGCTCAAATTATAATTGTTCAACCAATCTAAGATTTAACATTTCAATGATTCTCCCGAGTTCCCCAATCAAAATTTGAGGCAGATCTGTCCAGGGGTTTTTGAGTTATGATCGGAAATCGGGTAATAAATTCATTGCAATGTGTATTAGACGAATACAAAAAAATTGGGTGAAACTCTTAAATAAGTGTAGTTTGGGCGTAACGTAGTTTGGGTAAAACGTAGTATTGGGTTAAACGTGAATTGGGTGAAACATAAATTGGGTGAAACGTGATTGCACGAACTGTTACCACACCGTTCCTTGGATTTCTTGTTTTTTTTGAGTTCCTTGAGTTCCAGATTTCCTTGAGTTCCTAGATTTCCTTGGATTCCTTAAGTTCCTTTGGTTCCTAGAGTTCCTTTAGTTCATAGGGTTCCTTTAGTTCCATGGGTTCTTGAAGTTCCTTAAGTTCCTATAGTTTCTTAGGAGTCTTGAGTTCCTTGAGTTTCTTTAGTTTCTAGAGTTCCTTGAGTTTCTTGGGTTCCTTCATTTCCTATAGTTTTTTGGGTTTCTTGAGTTCCTTGAGTTCCTTAAGATTCATGAGTTCCTTGAGTTCCTTGAGTTTCACTTAATACTACGTTTCACCCAAATTACGNTATCTATATTTATCTGTTTATTAATCTATCCATCTGTTTATTTTTCTACGCATCTGTTTATCTATCTGTCCATCTGTTTACCTATCCATCCATCTGTTTATCTATCCATCCCTCCATCTGTTTATCTATCCATTCATCTGTTTATCTATCTATCCATCTGTTTATCTATCTATCCATCTGTTTATCTATCTTTTCATATGTTTATCTATCTTTTCATATGTTTATCTATCTTTTCATATGTTTATCTATCTTTTCATATGTTTATCTATATATCAATCTATCTATCCGTTTTTCTCTAATTCTACAAGTAGATATAATTAATATCTAATCTATTAATCTATGTATTTCTGCATCTAATTTTTTGTTAATTTATCTCTCTATTCTACCTTGGATTGGTGTTGTGTACATTTTAACAAAAGCCATTAGATTAATATTTTTTTCGTCCCATGAAAATTTGATTGGTAGTTTAGAAAAGTTTTAGAAAGTAACCTTACAGAACAAATTATTGAGGTTTGTGATGAAGTACGTTCGTTTGAGGCTCCTGGAGTAGTAGTATCATGTCAAGACCAGTAGGAAAATTCGACAAAAAATGTAATTTATTGAACTTTTCGTAAAAGACTCTTTTTATATTGCCCAAAAGTCTAGGTATAACTTTAGATATCATCTGTAAGAAATATTCATGAGATATTGAAAGGATATTGGATATGGTTGAATTGGAATCAGTTAATCAGAACCAGGTTTGCTCCAATGGACAATAATATCCAGGTTGTCTCTTTATCCTGTTCTCCAGGTCTATGCAAACTCAATTCAACCCTGCATATTTAAATTCAGTTCTACTCCGACTCTTCTCTTTCAATAGCTTTTCAACAAAATATTTAGTTTTAAAGTCACAGTATTATAAATATATTTATTTCGAATACAAATATTTACAAATATTTATATTTAATGCTTGAACATAAATTAACAAGATAATTAAGAAACCATGATGAAACAAAAGAATTAAGAATTAGAATGTGATCCAACAGTTATTTAAAAAAGCGTAAAAATTGTGTTTTTCCTTTTTAAAGAGAACTTAATTGAATGGGACTGAAAATGTGATTTTAGGTGAGTTTCCATTTCTAGAATGATATATCCGATTCACCACGGTACCATTCAGAGCTTTGTTTATGATTTATCCAACAAATTCTCTTTATAACTATTTTTATTCTCATTTGTGGTTTCTCTTTTCTGCTTTAGAAAATTTGCAGGAAATTCTCAAAATTAAAACGCTTTTTATTCTAGAAAAACAACGATATATTCCACATTATTGATCAGATAAAGGTTTAAAGGATACCACTGTGAATCAGGCATGTTCCTATTTATAACTTAAATTACAACGACAGAACCTTAAAGTACAAATCTAGGATAAAAAGGAAAGATTGGAAAGGATAAAAGTGAAAGGATTGGATGCAAAGGATGGGATGAAAAGGATGGCATGGAAAGGATAGAAGGGAAAGAATAGGATGGAAAGGATAGAAGGGAAAAGGATAAAAGGGAAAGAATGGAGAGGAAAGGATAGGATTGAAACAATAGGATGGAAAGGTTAGGATGGAAACAATAGGATGGAAAGGATAGGATGGACAGCATAGAAGGGAAAGATTAAGATGGAAAGGATAGAAGGGAAGAATAAGATGGAAAGGATAGAAGGGAAAGGATAGAAGGGAAAGGATAAAAGGGAAAGAATGGAGAGGAAAGGATAGGATTGAAAGAATAGGATGGAAAGGATAGCAAGGAAACAATAGGATGGAAAGGATAGGATTGAAACAATAGGATGGAAAGGATTTGATGGAAAGTATAGAAGGAAAAGAATGGAAAGGAATGGAGAAGTATGTGGCTCACAGTGAAAACAAAATAAAACAACTGGGAAAAGAAAAGTATGAAAGGAATGTTAGAACTGTGGACTGTAACAAGTTAACGGTTAGGAGAAATATAAGGTTTATGGTTACACTATACCATAATTTACTATGCAGAGTACCAAGTTCTAACTCTATACAATTACAACAGAATATCATCAACATCTTTATACGTATTCATTGTATAAGTGGTACAAAACCATTCCAAGCACTGGTTTATCTAGCTCAGAATACCGAACGTTGGTTTATCTAGCTCCTAATACCGAACACTGGTTTCGTTAGCTTCGAATACAGAGCACTGGATTACCTAGCTTCGAATACAGAGCACTGGTTTACCTATCTCCGTATACAGAGTACTGTTTTATCTAGCTTCGAATACAGAGCACTGGTTTACCTAGTTCCGAATACAGAGCACTGGTTTACTTAGCTCCGAATACACAACATTGTTTTACCTAGCTTCGAATACCGAGCACTGGTTTATCTAGCTCCAAATAAAGAACATTGGTTTATCTAGCTTCGAATACAGAGCACTGGTTTACCTAGCATCGAAACCCGAGGACTGGTTTAGTTTACATAGATCCGAATACCGAGCACTGGTTTATCTAGATCCGAATACCGAGCACTGTTTTTTCTAGCTCCGAATACCGAGCACTGGTTTACCTAGCCTCGAATACCGAGGACTGGTTAACCTAGCTCCGAAAACCGAACACTGGTTTATCTATCACCGAATACCGAGCACTGGTTTATCTAACTCCGAATGCCGAGTATTGGTTTATCTAGCTCCGAATACCGAGCACTGGTTTATCTATCTCCGAATACCGAGCACTGGTTTATCTAGCTCCGAACACTGGCTTATCTAGCTCCGAATACCAAGCACTGGTTTACAGGATAAAGCCTGGATCCTGTAGGACATTGGAAGGTTTCAGAGAAGCTGGAGGAGAAGAGAGCCAAGTTATCAATTCTAGAAGAAGAAGAATAATTAAAATATGAGCTTGGGATCATTAAAAGAGTTATTTAATTAGCTCGAAAACTGATGCATTTAGAACAATTTTAACGAAGGACAAATTATTAAATGAATTGATTGTATATTTCTCCAACCTAGATTGTGAAGGTGAATGTGGGTTGATGTGAAGATGAACTAATTTCGCTAGACTGCCCATTATTCCACAGTAACCCTAGATATAATATATTATTTATCCGTCCAGCTCAAAGATTAACTTTACTTCTGGTACTTGAAGAAGTAGAAGAAAGTATCTATATTTAATCAGAACAGTATTTATTGCGTTTTCTACAGGGTGTCCCAAAAAACATGGGAATTCAGTGACGAATTGGATATCGTCTTTGTTATGAATTAGCATTGTAATACCTAATTTCAAAAGCCATAATATTATTATGTCTGCTAGGGTTTATTTTATGAAAAGGGTAAAAGACTGTAAAGATGTGTCTATAATGTCTCCGCAAGATGAACAGTGAGGACGGACAAGTTTACTCTATCGTATACTGCAATTTTCTTGTTTTACTAAGTACACCCGTATGCAGTCAAAATATAAACAAACAAAATGTGAACATAGCAGACGAAACTGTTACAGATTACAGCTTTCTCAGTAGGTATCACTATATTAAATCAAAGAATTATTTAGAAAGACGATATCGAATTCGTCACTGAATTCCCATGTTTATCGGGACACCTTGTAGAATATGAGCAGAACATATCTAAAGGATTAATTTTGCTTCGTTCTGTATATGGATTATAGATAAGTTATATTTATACCAGGACAAAATTTACTCCGTCCTGCTGAGGCCGAATTTAAAGAATTTAAATCGCGTCGCTGAACCACCAAAAACCGGTTCCAATTGAGCGCCGGCTCAAATCTCGGAACACTGAATACAATTTCATGTAGAACCAACCATGTTCTTTAAATTCTTTAAATTTTGCCTGTTAACGGAGATAAATTTACTCCAAACCTTTTCATTAAATATATCGAAGAAAAATAAGTTGATACTGAACCAAGAAAAGTGGTTATCAGTGTCCTACTTTAGTTAAGTTTAGTATACTTATGTATCCTAAACTAGGCCAAAATATGCATATCAATACAGAGTAAAAAATAACTCTTTTATAAATGTAATTGGCGGGGTCACATTTGCATAATATTAACCTAATAAATAATAATCCACTAAGCGTAGATTAGAATGTAGAATTAATAAAAATAAAAACTATATTGATAATTCTAAAAATTGTCCAAAAGAAATTGCTTTTGTCTTGTTTTCCAAACATTTCGGTAAAAATTGCACCAAAACTATTTTGAAATATTTTAAGATCCAAAGAACCTTGAGGTTAAATGTAAATTTTTGTAAATTTTTTTTTCAGCATATGCTTATGCTTAAAAAGTACGTTAGAATTATGTCCAAAGTGTTTATGTAAAAACCTAGGAAATGTAAATTGTAAAAATTTAAAAGCAGACTAATTTTAACAGAAAAACACCCGCCACAAACTTTATTTAATTTTCGAATCCCTATATTTTTGCAGACTTGTGATGTTGATATTTCAAACTTTTAGAACAGAATTCATAGTTTTAGGTGTGAATTGTATATCTCCTGCCACTTTAATATGTTATTTGTGCAAATAAATATTACTTACTGTTTTAAAAAATAAAGGTTCTAGGACATGACATCAGAGAGGAAATTTATAAGGGTTGGAAAATTTGAATTTGTTCCTTTCCACGAACAAAATATACTATTAATAAAATTAACTCCGTGATTCCAAGGTTGCAACTCTTGCTGAAAAAACGTTGAGAATTTGGTTAAATAGTTCTTGAAAACCAATGTTAGAAGAAAATGCTTTATATTCCTAAAATGCATGTCTAGACGTGTATTTGATGGAGGGGGCATTGCGACACTTGAAAGTCAATCTAGTCTTTAAATTTTATGCAATTGTTCCTGCCTGCAGTCTAGAATCTAGATCTATGTGGTATGTGGTGTTTGATATATTACCTCAACCTATTTAAATTTTATGCAATTGTTCCTGCCTGCAGTCTAGAATCTAGATCTATGTGGTATGTGGTGTTTGATATCTTACCTCAACCTATGTAAAGGAAACGTAGTTTCTGTAAAACTGTTGAATAAGATCTAATTTTTAGCTTTATCTTGAAGCTTAAACCATTGTTTTACTAAGATATTGCCTAATAAAAATATTTTCCAAACATTGACCTAAATTCCACAAAATACCAGTATTAAACACATGCTAAGTAGGGACTATGGAAATTTTTAACTTGGTAACTATAGGGATTATCCCCCCTCCCNATAGGATTCTGTATAGGATTCTGTATAGGATTCTGTATAGGATTCTGTATAGGATTCTGTATAGGATTCTGTATAGGATTCTGTATAGGATTCTGTATAGGATTCTGTATAGGATTCTGTATAGGATTCTGTATAGGATTCTGTATAGGATTCTGTATAGGATTCTGTGTAGGATTCAAAGTTATCATTTAAAATATATTAACTTTTCTGTTGCAAATGTTTGACCAGAAGATTTGGTTTGATAAAAGCAACGGATCCAGATTTAGTACAAACTTTCCTTCAGATAAAGTTAATTCAGAATCATATACTTACATATTTAAAGAAATTGAATCTTTGTCACACGTTTAAATTTTGTTGATCCCAAATACATCTTTGCAACCTGGGAGCGACTTTAATAAATTTGAGCTTCACCGCTAATCTAACTGTTGCAAGTTCAAAGAAATTTAGTTTTTGCCACAAACACTGATTTTCTAATCCCTTTATCTTTGCAACCTAATGTCGTAGACCTTTTAGATATTTCAAACTACTAATTCTGTTTGTTCAAGTAATCAAAGTTTAAAATATCAAAGTTTAACACAATCGGGTTGCAAAGATATAGTGATTTCAAAATTTAATTTGTGGCAAAGCCTTAATTCCGGCGGAAGGCAGTTCAAATTTATTAAATTCGGTCCCTGCTAGTGTAAACCTTTGATATTTTAAACTTGGATTTTTGGATGTAACACAATTCATAGTTTAAAATATCTAAGTTGTACGACATTGGGTTGCAAAGATATGGGGATTACACATTTTATGGCAAAGGCTCAATTCCTTAGTAGTACATTTTGACAACAATCTTAACATTAATGAGTATGAAACATTTTTGGACATTTTTTTATCCGATTGAAAATATTTAGGGTTTTCAATTTCAAGAGGATCACAAAAATCTTTAAAGTTTTTCATTCGTAATTAGTGAATGGAAGATCTAAAGTCTCAAGTAGAAATATTATTTAAGGTATTTGAAATGTGACTGCATGAAGTAAACATAAAAAATCGCAAAATTTGAGTAATTGAAGGTATACTTTTAATATTTTGTAAGATTATATATATTTGTTGGATGGAGAGGAGGAGAAATGAATAGTAGAATAAATGAAAAATATTATGTATAGCATAACTACGTGATAAGATAAAGCCTAGGAAGTATGACACAATGAGAAATGGTTTCATTAGTATGCTTAGAATTAGTAATGTAGAAAATAGCGGAGATATGGCAGGATTGTTTACTCTGGGATAGAACTAGAACTAGAACTAGGACTAGAACTAGAACTAGAATTAGAACTAGAACTAGTTGAACCAGTAGAACTAGAACTAGAACTATGGGTTGGTATTATTCCAAAAATGATTCATAAAGATATATGTATGCATTACAATAAGTACACTGTACACTGTACACTGTACACTGTACACTGTACACTGTACACTGTACACTGTACACTGTACACAGTACTCTCTACACAGTACACTGTACACTGTACACTGTACAAAATGACAAACATGTAATGGCCCTTTTCGACCAATTAGTACAAAAATTACAAAGGAATTGAGTCTTTGCAACAATCTCAAATATTCGAATCCATATATATTTGCAACCGGATGGATTGAAGCTTTGATATTTCAAAATAAGATTATTTAATGTAAAAGAATTAATAGTTTGAAAAAGCTAAGGTCTACGACATTGGGTACTAAAGATATTGGAATTAGAAAATCAAGGTTTGTGGCAAAGACTCAATTCCTTTACAACAAAAGAAAATAATTTTCTTGAGAGAGTAGGGTTCGGATTAGCTTACATATATGGATCTAAAGTAACGACGAATATCAATTGTACTTTTCGGTAGAATTAAAAAAAATGTTGATCAACCTGAGCAATATTGAGGAAGAACAGCTGTGAAGGAGAGAAGTGGCTTCCAGCAATTCTGGTTTTATAATCAAACATATTGCTAACAACGTTCATTGCTTCTATATCAGCAATAGATTCTCCAATGGATATCTCCGGATTGGATTCTATCCTTATTCTCTGACCCTGATACGTATCCTGGATTTGTCCAACCTTGGATATCGTATCCTTCACACACTCAAGCTTCTTATCATACCTAGACAGAAATCATTATTATTATTATCATTTCTAGTATCATTATTATTCTTACGCTACCTATTAAGTGAAGTATTATCTAGTATATCTGAAAGTTTTCCGTTTTCATCCCAACCTACTCCTGTAGGATCTACGCTATGTATCAACTCATGTGCTGAAATAATATCTTATTAAAATGTTGATGACATGGTGTTTATTAGTACTGAAAGAGGTGGTAGCTTTAAAAACTTTTCAACAATTAAAAAGGGTTCTTTATCAGAATTTAAGCAAAATTTATTAAACTATGCGTCTTTTCTAGCGTTTAAACGTAGATTTTTAAACGGCCCTTTGTTCTTCGTAATTTTAAAACTCAAAATTTGGTGGATTTTTTTTTGTAAATATTGATAGATTTTAAAAATAAAAAAATCGACATTTTTTGGTAAACTTGTTTCCTTTTAACCATCCAGAATCCTTGCCTGTGGTCGTGTGAGTTGCCTCAAATAATTTGGGCCTTATCGATTCAACTGTTTTAAAAAATACAAAAAAGCCAAATTTATACTTAGATTGGAAGAATATCTATAGTTACCTATGATAAATGCTACTGGAGCATCTGTAGTATACTGCGGGGCTCCTGGAGAAATATGTAGAAAACTTGAGACCAGACCATAGGGAACCAACACACTATAGAAAATACGTAGTATTTTTATCAAGTTTTGAAAACAGTTTCGGATATTTAAAATGAAATCGTCCGCATGACGCATAGATTCAGACGCTATAAAAAATGCAACATTCCGAAACAGGGTCGACTTTAAAGTGTCCTTTGATTTTATCTTTCTAGCTTCAGATGAAAAGGAAATTCTGATAGATCTTTGCGTGAAACCTTGGAACTTTGGGATAGCTGTGATGAACGTCTAGTTACAGAGCCCCTATAGCCCCCCTAAATACGCCTCGGGTGTCTATCCCTTTCAATCCACTATGATCATGGGTACTATTACCATGATTGTGATAAAATTATCTCGCTGAATCATAATTATAATTTATACCTGTTCAGTTGGCGAATATGGAAAGCATTGACACCTAGCGGTGAAGTTATAACACTCCAAGAATATTCAGCTCTGTTAACCCTTCTCCTACAATATACTCAAGTTTATTTCAGAAATACTTAAAAACCTTAATGAAATTAATGTACATTGTAAAAGTCTCAGACTTTAAATGGTTCACATTGCATAGAAGGTAAGATATTGTAATTGTATTATAACTAGAAATTCAAGGCGCTTCACGCCCTTCTTTCTAGGCTTTTAGGGCGCTTCGCGCCCATCTTCTATTTAAATTATGAAAATGTTCTTTTTGTTTACATTTTAAAACGAAGAAGAAAAATTTTTTTTGCGGATTTTAAAAAAAATTCGCGGATTATCAAGAATTTAATTTTTTTTACAAAATTAAAAACCTTTAAAACACATTTTTTTTTAAATTTTTATCATTCATAAACCTTCCCTGTGGTCACGTGATGTCCCACAAAAAATTTGGGCCCGATCGGTTCTGCCGTTTTGACGTTTATTGGATACAAACAGACAGACAAACAAACAGACAAGCCAAATTTATATATAGAAGGTAGGATTTGGCTGCAATCCTGCAACTTATGCAAATATATCAATACTAGAAATTCAAGGCGCTTCGCGCCCTTCTTTCTAGCCTTAGAGGGCGCTTCGCGCCCATCTCCTAAATTAATTGTGAACATGTTCTCTTTGTGTACATCGTAAAACAAAACAAAAATAATTCGCGGATTTTCACAAAAAAATTCGCGGATTTTCAAAATTTTAAAAAATTTAATGACGATCGAATTTCGATGGAGACAAATATTTGAAATTTTGATGATTCATAAACCTTCCCTGGAGTCCCTAGATGTCCCACAAAAAATTTGGGCCCGATCGGTTCAGCCGTTTTGACGTTTATTGGATACAAACAAACAAACAAACACCAAAACAGACAAGCCAAATTTATATATAGATTTTATCCTACAGTAATAACCAGAAAAACTATTGAACTGCAGAATAGGAAGACGACGTTAAAGCAATACTAAAGTGCATTTGATGTTGTTAAAAAGCAAATAGTTTTACTGATAAGTTATAAAATCACTTATTAAGTAAATGGGTGTGGTAACACTGCACATTTACTGTGCCTCATGTTAATTGGACTATTTAAAGTCATAACTTGAGTTTAAAAGTCGACTTCCTTTTCCAGAGTTTTCTGGTTTTCACTGTACACAAATATTTTTTTTCGGCGTAGATAAATGTTGTATTGGATGCAGGATGAGATAAATCCTAATGGGTTTCATTGATTATCACAAACCTGAGCAATGAATAAATCCTTTCTTTGTGAATCCGAACCAGAGAAACTACATTCCCAAAGTAATCCTGATTAAACATATTTAATAATCCCAATATTAAACACAATTCTGCCTTTAGAACTTAATAAACAGGCTCTTCGTTTAAAAGTGGGTAGACCTGATTCACAACGGTACTCTTTAAACCTTTATCTGATCAATAATGTAAGTCACTTTACAAAGAAACCACCGTTAAACACAATGAAAATAAAAAATGAAGGATACTTTATGCATTCTGGAATTTCTCTGCATTTTTATATTTTTAATTTAATTTTATGCATTCTATCCCTTTCGTTTTCATAATTCTCTCCAAAAGAAAATATGCTGGTTCCTTACCAATATTTAAATTAATATTAATTATTTTTACTCTAATTCATTCATTAATGTTTACATTGATCCATTGATGCCTTAATCATCAGTGTAATTTCAAGTGCCCCTCCATATATAAAAGAATCACAAAGGTAGCCTTCAAACCTGATCTAATCAATAATGTGGAAGATATCGTTGTATTTCTAACTTGAATATCGTTGTATTTCTAACTTGAATATCGTTGTATTTCTAGCTTGAATATCGTTAATTTCTGATAATTTCCCCATGGTTTTTGCAGTGAAATGCGCAAGTCACTTATGTAGTGAAACCATCATAGAAAATAATGAGCTTTCAAATACAGAAACATTAATATCTACTTCATCCTAAATCAAAGCTTTTAAGGGTACCACTGTGAATCGGATATTCCCTTTATATCTAAAAGATCAATTGAAATTACATGTACAGTACCTTTAACTCAGTAATTAAATCACAATTTAAAGATTCAAATTGATAATTCTAGATGTTTCCTAAATGCAAATTAAGATATCTTACATGTTTTCAATCGTAACTTATCTTAACGTTTTGAATTTCTTATACAGGGTGTTCCACGAACCATGACAGTTGGTGAATAGTTTTGAATGTCTTTTTTCATATATTATATTAGATATTAAAGACGTTTTGATAAAAAAATCTTTTATTCGAATATATTTTACTTTTAAATAAATTTTACTATAATATGACAGCGATGTGATATTTTTTATTATTCTCTTTAGTATCAAATAACTTAACAAATTATGGATGAAGCCATTTAAAACTATATCACCAACTGTCATGTTTCCAGGGACTGTATGTATCTAACCAAATACATTTGCTTTTCTAATACTTGTGCGTAAAATCAAAACTAAAGGACCAAAAAATTTTAAATAAATTTTACTATAATATGACAGCGATGTGATATTTGTTATTATTCTCTTTAGTATCAAATAACTTATAAAATTATAAATTATGGATGAAGCCATTCAAAACTATATCACCAACTGTCATGTTTCCTGGGACGTATGTATCTAACCAAATACATTTGGTTTTCTAATACTTGTGTGTAAAATCAAAACTATAGGACAGTGATAACCAAAAAACAATGAAAAAGGAAGACGACATTATGGCAATACTTGTATACGTGTATTTAACGTTGTTACAAAGCAAATAGTATTACTAGACACTTGTAAAATTACTAATTAGTGATGGGTATAGCTGTTTACACCGTACAATTCCTGTGTCTCATGCTCATTGAACTTCTTGAAATTATAACTTGGTTTAAAAGTCGTCTTCCTATTTCGGAGTTTTCTGGTTAACACTGTACGAGGGCATACATTTGTACCAGTAATGATGCGTAAATTTGACCTTCTGTCTAGTTCATTGTGCTATACTTACATTTTGTGATATGTTAATATTTTGTATTGATTGTAGGACTAGATCTCTATCTAAGAAAATATGAGGAATATCAACGTCTATCTGAACCCTCTCAACCTTCCTCAATACTCGTCTCTTGGATTTACTAAAATATATAATTAAAGGGACTGTAAGCGCAATTTAAAGTGACCCTTAAAAGCTTTGTCTGATCAATAAATAGATATCCATGCTTTAGTTTCTTTAAACTGTTCATTTTCATTTGCAGTTTCTCTGCGAAAGTGACTTGCACATTTCTTTTCTTGCTGATATGCAATGTAAAAACTCAAAGCAATAAACAATTTTCGAGTCAGAAAAACGACGATATCTTCCACATTTTGATTAGCTTAAAGGGACTGTAAAGGAAAAATGAAAGGCGGTATAGGCTGAAACCTAAGTATTTTATGAGTTGATCAAAACCCATACGAGTTCTATCTGATATTCCTGTCTCGAGAAATTGATATAAATCTGTGTCAAATTTCTACGAAAATTTACATATAAAAAATGTTGTATAAAATTCGTAGGTTTAAACAGATCATATTCAGCAAATACGCGAACAAATCTGAAAACGACGATATCCAAGAGGAGCCTGAAAAACTTAGGTTTGCTACTTTTTAGATTTTATAATTTTCATTTTTCATCTTTAATAGACATAATTGGTAATATTATTTATACGTCCGTTTTAAGTGAACAGAACTCCCACCAATGGCAGTGCAGTATTGTTGTCACATGTCTGTATCATGTGACCAGTAAACTGCACTACCATTGGTTGGAGTTCTGGTCACGTGATACAGACGTATAAATAATATTATCAATTATATCTATTAAAATTTTATATATGTATATAAATTTTTGTATAAAATTGACACAGTTTTATATCAATTTCTCGAGACAAGAACGTCAGATAGAACTCTTAAGGGTCTCGATCAACTCCTAAAACGCCTATACCCCCTTTCATTTTTCCTTTACAGTTCGATCCTTTAAGGTTTTTTAAGTGTTACGTTGTAAATCGTACATTGCCATCTTTGTACCGAGGGTCACTTAAAATTGCGCTTACAGTCCCTTTAACATATGAAAATTTGAAAATAATGATTATTGAATAAGTTGATAAGAACTAACCTTGACATCCAAGACGTTCTATCCAAATGTTTCAGAGTTTCGGTTTTAACTTTTGAACCAAGATCTTTTACCTAGAAATTTAAACTATGTAATACACAAAAATAAACAAATATTTGCCTATTTTAGCGCAAAAATAATGTTAAGAGAAACTTAATTTATTTTTTTTTTATTTTCGAACCTCGAAAAGATTTTGATTCTACATTTCAAAACAAAAAAAAATGCATCTGTAGGTTTATAAATCTGCAAAAATCTTTCAATTAAAAGGTATTTCTCAAATTATATCTTTGTGTGAATTAATGAATAATGTGTATAAATAGTTTACCCTTGAGAGGAGTTGGTTCCTGTCAAACTGTGTAGCTGAATTAATATAGAGATGAGAGGATGGTATTGGAAGTATACCCTGAGTAACCTGACTACACGTCCTCCACCTAGATATACAAGATCATTACAGGGTTAATATAGAGATGAGAGGATAGTACTGGAAGTATACCCTGAGTANAGAAGCTAAAGCTAAGGGGCAAAACCCTTACAAACCCTAGGGATATTTAAACAATCTATCCTTTCGGGATCTTAGCATTTTGGATATTCTTAAAACCGTACACATCTATCATATGATCCTATAGATGCCAAAATTGTTAGCACTGAAATTCAGCGAGGCTTTTAAGACTCTCTTTAAATCCTTGTGAACCAGAATATTGCGAGTAATCAGCTCGTGAATCAGAATATTGCGAGTAATCAGCTCGTGAATCAGAATATTGCGAGTAATCAGCTCGTGAACCAGAATATTGCGAGTAATCAGCTCGTGAACCAGAATATTGCGAGTAATCAGTTCGTGAACCAGAATATTTCGACTAGAAGTAAAGTAAAAGAAAAATGAAAGTAAAAGTTAAATGAGCCCGGCAGGGCCCGGAGATTTGGAAAAAGTAATTAATTTTAACGAATGAATATGAATATTCTGAAGAGGTTTAACATGGATTTTCATTTGATAAAATACGCCCGGGGAATACACAAAATACGAGTTTTTGCAGATTTTATTTAATCTTTTTTGTTTAATTCATGATTTTATTAACTATTAACAAGCAGTGTAGATGTTTACCTCTCTTGAGAACTAGATTAACGAGACAGAGTAGATATTTACCTCTCTTGAGAACTAGATTTACGAGACAGAGTAGATATTTACCTCTCTTGAGAACTAGATTAACGAGACAGAGTAGATATATTTTACCTCTCTTGAGAACTAGATTATTGAGACAGAGTAGATATTAACCTCTATTGAGAACTAGAATAACGAGGCAGATAAGATATTTACCTCTCATGAGAACTAGAATAACGAGACAGGTAGATATAATATTCACCTCTCTTGAGAACTGTTTAGATTAACGAGACTACTAAGGAAATCTCTCCCGTAGAGAACCAGTAAGCCGAGACGAGCAATTCTAAATAAAACAAAAACAAATTTATAAATCACACTCAACTCATGTACATTTGAATCTACGCTGAACTGACCTAGACCTTACGGTCCGAGTTTGTACTGCCCGGCCCGGTACACCTACTTCACTAGCAGACATACGCAAGGGGTCAATAAAGTTCTGTAGACAGGGCTAGCTGGTGCAATTAGATTGACGCGGGCTGACTTTTTAGGCTGCATCAGGTTAAATTTACAATCACAAACGAGGCAATTTTGCGTTAACTTTTCTTAAACTGCAAATCTAAATGAATATTAATGAAACCAGAGTCCGAATTTAATGAATTGAAGCCGCATCTCAAATCCCTGCGAAAACCGGTTTCAATTGAGCGCCGGCTTGAATCTTGAAACGTTGAATACGATTTTAAGCGGAAACAACCGTATTTGAGCCGCGGCTCAAATTCTTTAATTTCTGCCTCAGATTTTACTGATCGAATGAGACTTCTTTTGACATTCTATAAAAAATTTATTTATTAAGAAAGAAATCATTTTTAGTTTAATTCAATGATCTAAACATATTCAGGAAGCCGGCAAAACGGTTAGACCGATTGGGCTAAAGTTTTTTGTGGACACTCAGCGGTGTCCGGGGAGTATGATAGGCTATAAAAATTAGAATTTTTTTTCAAATTTTTTTTTAAACCTTTTTTTTCAAAATATTTCTTTTTCCCACGGGCAATGCCGGGCCTTTCAGCTAGTCCTAAATATTCTTTTAAAACTCTAATAGGTAAACCAAAACAACATTCAATTCAAGTTTAAAGATATCCTTAATAATCTATATTTTCCGTATCTTTGATATAATAAATGACGTTTGTTTTTTATAGATCATAACCTTTAGTCTTTAAATCTTTCAATTTAAAAGTTAAAGCAGTGGATAACAATTCAAGTTTAGTCGCTAAAGCTAAGGGGCAAAACCCTTACAAACCCTAGGGATATTTAAACAATCTATCCTTTCGGGATCTTAGCATTTTGGATATTCTTAAAACCGTACACATCTATCATATGATCCTATAGATGCCAAAATTGTTAGCACTGAAATTCAGCGAGGCTTTTAAGACTCTCTTTAAATCCTTGCTTCTTGAACCCGTAATACATTTGATAAAGAATACTCAACAGTAAACAAGGTTGTTAAAAGAATAAAGTTGTAGGGAGGNCCTACCTAACTCCGAAGAGAGAAACTACTCTCTCAATCTGTCGAAGATGTGAAGGAAACTGAACCATGTATCTTTCCTCACCGTTCTGCTTTCCAACCAACCTGTCCATCAAGAGACCCCAGTTCACATACTTGAAACAGCTCTAAATACAAATATATATGAATACTATCTCAAGTGCCCGGCGTTGCCATTGCCGTCGCCGTTTGGCCAGCTATAGCTAACATATATAGATACATACATATCAGTTGAAACGCAACAATCTTCTTATAACATTTTATTCATAAACAAATTGTTTCATGCTTTCATGCAATCATCAGTAGATACATACATATATATAAATACTAGCAACTGAAGAGTATCCAGGTTGTATTATCTACTCCTGTTCCTACCTGGAGTTCCCCTGAAGAGTATAGGTTGTATTATCTACTCCTAGTCTTACCTGGAGTTCCAGATGAGAATAAAGGTTGTATTATCTACTCCTAGTCATACCTGGAGTTCTTGAAGAGTATAAAGGTTGTATTATCTACTCCTAATCCTACCTGGAGTTCCTGAAGAGTATAAAGGTTGTATTATCTACTCCTAGTCATACCTGGAGTTCCTGAAGAGTATAAAGGTTGTATTATCTACTCCCAGTCCTACTTGGAGTTCCTCAAGAGTATAAAGGCTGTATTATCTACTCCTAGTCCTACCTGGAGTTCCTGAAGAGTATCCAAGTTGTATTATCTACTACGAGTCCTACCTGGAGTTCCTGAAGAGTATAAAGGTTGTATTATCTACTCCTAGTCCTACCTGGAGTTCTTGAAGAGTATAAAGGTTGTATTATCTACTGCTAGTCCTACCTGGAGTTCTTGAAGAGTATAAAGGTTGTAAACTCTGTTTTCTCTGAAAGCTTTGAGCTCCTGATTACGGTCTGGTAGTGCCTGGTACAAATATAACTGATTAGTTGAATATTGAGAAAATATATCTTTGATTTCTGAGAAAAATACTGGGTTAAAAATATTAAGACAATTATCTAGATTGATGAAGGAAGTTCAATGCAATTCAATTAAATCCCCGATTATTTTACAAAATCCATCTGTAACTTCTTTATATTACATTCATTGGTTGTATCAGATGCTTATGCACATTCTTATCTAAGAAAACTGCAGTTTCATCAATTTTATTCAGCTTTGGCTTAGGCTTTTATAAACACGA